>NC_061070.1:5241138-5541983 GCF_021917145.1 Hypomesus transpacificus | reverse complement strand
AGGGTGCCTTGAATTTGTACAAGGCACAATGAAAACCTCAAGACTATCAAGGGATTCTGGAGCAAAATTTACTGCTAGGTGTCAGACAGCTCTCCTGGTTGCAGGTCATGGATCCTACAACAGGATCCTGTAATGACCCCAAACACACCCAAGAATGGATAGGAATACAACATTCATTCAAAGAGATTAAACTTGCAGTCTGGAGAAGGCACCCATCAAACCTGAGACAGCTGGAGTAGTTTGCTCAGGAAGAGTGGGCCAAACTATCTTTTAAGTCTCATTGACAGCTACAGAAAATGTTTGATTGCAGTGATTACATCTAAAGGTCCAGCTAAATATTAGGTGGAGGGTCCCATCATTTTCTTTTATTTACAATATTATCTTGGAAAACAAAATCAAAAGCAAAGTTTGATTTCTATTAAATATGGAATTAACAATGGTGGATGCAAATGACTTTAGTCAGTTTCAAGTTATTTAAGGAAATCGTGCATTCGTAATTTTTGGTGGAGGGGTACCAACAAATTTGAGCTTGTTTGTATCCCTCATCCTCCCTCAGACAACTTGCTAGCTTCTCCAACAAGGAAGTTCACAATTCACGTACTGTAAGGTATCTGATGTTGTCTGTATGTGCGTGTGTGGATGTTCTTGTGTGTGGGTGCATGCGTTTTGGCACATGTGTGTGTGTACGTGTATGTCTGTGTTTGTCCACAGGAAACACCAACAGCATGTTTGCCCTGGACTACATCAGTGGGTCTTTGACAGTGCAAGGCCAGCTGGACAGAGAGAACCCCCTCTACTCTGCTGGATTCACCCTCACTGTCAAGGTGAGATCCCACTGAACATGGATGTGTGGGCTTGTTTAGCTATTCATGTGAGAACCAACAGCAGGTTAGGTTTTTGGATCAAGGTTTGGGTTAAGGTTAGGGTGAAGTTAGACATTCTATGGCAGGGTAGTATTAGCAAAGTTAGACGTTCTAAGTGTTTGAGGTGAAGAAAGCTTGAAGTACACTAACATAATAAAACATGTTATACAAAAGTTAGTTCTGACCAAGTAGTTTGATTGGGAAGAGGCATTTCATGAATGCTGATATAGAGTATAACAATAACAACACTGGGACTTTTTACTATAAATGTATCCCTTCGGTTTACAGGTGTTCTAATAACCATTTAAATTAACAATCCTTACCTACCTTCAATTGTAACAAATGTCACATGGCAAAGATGAACAGAAACATACAGATAAATTAACAAGATACAAAGTAGTAGGGCTGCGCTAACGTGTAGACCTATAAAAGAAGCAAGCTAGTTTGCAGGAAAATATTTTGTGTTGCTTGTCAACAGTTGCCAAACTATTTGTGTTGGCGGGGCTGAATAAATTATTAAATAATTGAACAAATCATAAATAGTTTAGCTTATTACTGTTAACTAATGAATGGCTCTTGAAGAACTGTTGTACATAAACATCACACTCTCGGTCATGTTGTTATACTGAATAACAGTACTGCAGCCTCATACCTACAATTGAATTACAGCTGTGCTTATATTCAGTTTAACTGCACTCACTCTCAAGTGGTATTACTTAAATATACATCCAATATTAAACCATCAATTGTGGAATTCAGGGATATAATCAAGCGTGTGACATGTTCTATGAAAACAGTGTATGTGTCACCCATGTGTGTAGTTTGTGTCCTGCATAGGAAATACTCCAGCCAGGGGTGAAAATGAAAAATGGAAGTGGAGGAGTAGAGGATAAAGGAATATAAGATGTCTTAGTTGGTGTTGTGGATTATGTTTGTCTTGACCATCTCTCCATATCTCCCATGATCTAGTGTAATGCCACCATCCCTCCTCCAAGCCTACATGTTATACTTTCTACCGCAGAGTAGAAAAAGAGGAATTGTCAGCTTTTCGCCTTACTCCTCTTCAGGGGCGAATCTAGGTTCCCACTTTTGAGGGGGCTAAGCCCCTAGATAAAACCTTATTATTTTTACTGTGACCCAGCAAAACTAGGGGGGTCTGAGGGCATGTTCCCCCCCAGAAGAAATTTTTGAAAATATCCTTTTAAATAGTGTCCTCTAGTGTGTTTTAGGAAGAGAAATTAACAAATTTAGATTAAAAAAAAAGCATTTTTATTTTTTTAATTAAATTTTTTTGGGGGGCTAATGAAACTTTTGGGGGGGCTCCACAACACACTCACACACAAAGCATCGGAGTTGAAAGGAAGAGGAGCATGGGCGTATCTAGCCCTATTTTGGTGGTCTCCATTTAAGCATGTGATTTGGATGATTAACCTCTGAGTGACCTTATGTTGAGGAGCTTATTGGCGTTCTATATCAAAAAAGAAAGATCATTCTGTATTTCTGTTGGTGCAGTTTCAGACAGTGTGTATGGATTTACTTGTGCATGTACAGTGCCCTCCAAAAGTATTGGAACAGTGAGGCCAATTCCTTTATTTTTGCTGTAGACTGAAAACATTTGGGCTTGACATCAAACGATGAATGTGAAACCAGAGATCAACGTTTCAGCTTTTATTTCCAGGTATTTACATCAGGATCTGATGCACAAATTAGAAAATATCACCTTTTTGTTCGAACCCACCCATTTGTCACGTGAGCAAAAGTATTGGAACATGTGACTGACAGGTGTGTTTTGTTGCCCAGGTGTGTCCTATTACATACATTATTCAATCAATAAATACCACTGAATGTCTACACTCAGGTTCAGATTGGGTAAGATAGGTTTTGTCTATGCAGACTGTATTCAGAGGTGAAAACAACATGAAAACCAGAGCGCTGTCTTTGGGTGAAAAACAAGCAATTGTGAGTCTTAGAGAAGATGGAAAATCAATCAGAGCCATTGCAGAAACATTGGCCATAGCCAGTACAACCATTTGGAATGTCCTGAAGAAGAAGAAAACTACTGGTGTACTAAGTAACAGACGTCGAACAGGTAGACCAAGGAAAACATCAGCAGTTGATGACAGAAACATTGTGAGAGCTGTAAAGAAAGACCCTAAAACAACTGTTAGTGAGATCAGCAACAACCTCCAGATGGCAGGAGTGAAGGTATCACTATCTACTGTTCGCAGAAGACTTCATGAACAAAAGTACAAGGGCTACACCAGAAGATGCAAACCACTCATTAGCAAGAAGAATAGGAAGGCCAGGCTGGAATTTGCCAAAAAGTACAGAGATGAACCTCAAAAATTCTGGGACAAAGTTTTATGGACTGATGAGACAAAGATTAACTTTTACCAAAGTGATGGAAAGGCTAAAGTTTGGAGAAAGAAAGGAACTGCTCATGATCCCAAACACACAAGCTCATCTGTGAAACACGGTGGAGGTAATGTCATGGCTTGGGCTTGCATGGCTTCTTCTGGGACGGGCTCATTAATCTTCATTGAGGATGTAACACATGATGGCAGCAGCAAAATGAACTCGGAAGTCTACAGAAACATTTTGTCTGCCAATTTAAGGAAAGATGCAACCAAACTGATTGGCAGAGCCTTCATCATGCAGCAAGATAACGACCCAAAACACACTGCCAAAACAACAAAGGAGTTCATCAGGGGCAAGAAATGGAAGGTATTAGACTGGCCAAGTCAATCTCCAGACTTAAACCCTATAGAGCATGCATTTTACCTGCTTAAGAGGAGACTGAAGGGAGGAACCCCACAAAACAAACAACAACTGAAAGAGGCTGCAGTGAAAGCCTGGGAAAGCATCAAAAAGGAAGAATGCAAAAGTTTGGTGACGTCAATGGGTCACAGACTTGCTGCAGTTATTGAAAGCAAAGGATTTGCAACTAAATATTAAGTCTTATTCACTTAAATATGTTTTAAGTATATCTGTTCCAATACTTTTGATCACATGACAAATGGGTGGATTCAAACAAAATGTGATATTTTCTTAGTTGTGCATCAGATCCTGATGTAAATACCTGGAAATAAAAGCTGAAACGTTGATCTCTGGTCTCACGTTCATTATTTGATGTCAAGCCCAAATGTTTTCAGTCTACAGCAAAAATAAAGGAATTCGCCTCACTGTTCCAATACTTTTGGAGGGCACTGTATGTGTGTGTGCATCTTTGAGTACCAGACAAGGGTTAGAGAGAACTTCTGCATATGTTTAATGTATTTTAACTTAAATCTTTGCGTTTAATTGAATTCAATGGCTACTGACAGCAACATTGTTGAAAGAAAAGAAGCAGAAGAGTTATTAGAGCAACATTTTGAAAATATACTCCCCTGAAATATATTTATAAGATATGGATTTTTTTCTGTCTATTTCCCTCTCACTTCTTTCTCTATGTCTTTGAGCCTGGACTATTCTGGTGGTTCTATTGATTGTGGAGTGCCTTAGTAATAAAACTAATTTCTCAACTTCACTCAGTTTAGATAGTCTGCTGTGCATGGAGGTAGAGGTCAGCTGTTCATTTATGAGGGGTTGAAAGGGGGTAAAGGGGAGTTAAATGACACATCAGTCATTATAACCCAGGGACTCAGGTTGTTCTACCCCTCGCAAATCGTATAGCTGTGACATCACTCTCTCCATCAATGACAGAGCATCTCTGTCTTACCTTTTATTCTGTTTCTCTCTTTCAATTTGCTCCACCACACAAATAGATGGTAGAAAGACAGGGAAAGAGAGGGTTAAGAGACAAAGAAAGTAATAGATTCTCCTCAATAGGACTATTTTCTCTAAAATCTCATTGTGTGTGTTTGTATGTGTGTGTGTGTATGGGTGTGTGTGTTTGTCCCAAGTGGCCTGCTTTTGCCCCCACTTAAAGCCTATTTGCTGTGATTGCTTGGTGTCGCTCCGACCCTCTTGATCGAATAGATGAACAGTTGTAAAGACCTGCTGCAGGAGATTGAGGGCGGGCCATTTTTAGTACAGTGTGACACTTTCAGTTCAATGTGACAAATTCTCTCTTTCTCTGTCACTCCCCCCCCCCTTTTCTGGTGTGGTGGCTACCACCCTCACCTTCTCTCTCTCTCTCTCTCTCTTCACCTATATCTCTATATCTTCATCTCTATCTCAGGGGACAGAGCTGAACGATGACCGGACACCGTCAGATGCCTCCGTGATGACCACCTTCACCATCCTATTGATCGACAAGAACGACAACGCACCCACCTTCAACAGCTCTGAGTACCGCGTACGCATTACTGAGCTGGCCCAGGTGGGCTTCGCCCTGCCCCTCTTTATCCAAGCCGAGGACAAAGACGAGGTGGGCCCACACTAGAACCCTTTAATTTAGTACTATATGTGTAGATGATGTAGTTGTATTTAAAACTTTTGTATTTGATTCTCATGAGGCTTTCATGTAGTGTTATGCAGTAAGAAGTAGTAGTACTGTATGCCGTATCCTGTACTGTAAAAGTAGAGGTAATATGCAGTATACTAAAGTAATGTGCAGCTGTACTCAGCAGTGGTGATGGAGGTGGAGGCAGGGATGCTGAGACGCAGAGTAAGTGTGTTAGCCCAGTGGGAGAGCAGACAACCCTGTTCAACACCATCCTCTTTAGTTTTACATCATGTGTCCGCCGGTTTCCATTACCTCCTCTTAACAAGCCACCACACTGGCAGGTGCACACACACTCACAGGGATACACACACACTCACACAGGGGTACACACACAATCATAGGGATGCACATACATACTCCTAGGGATACAAACACACACAGCCACAGGGGGGTACACACACACAGATTATCTCTCACTCACACACAGATTCTAACTCAGACAAGGATACACATGCATACACTCTTGCACTTTTGGAGTTCATGTTGTTTAATTGTAACTTGTATGCTCTGAAGGTTCTTCCCATTGGCACTTATTTGTTTTTTCACAATGTATGCTTCATGTTTTGGCTACCCGCAATGTTTTGGGGGCTATCTCGTTATGATCAGTGACCTATGCACTTTTGTAAAGCTCTCTTTTTGAAGTCGCTTTGGATAAAAGCATCTGCTAAATGAATAAATGTAAATGTAATATTTCTCACATGTATTTCTCCCCTCTCTCTTTTCCACGTCCTATACACACAAATACACACTTCGTAGCTCTCACACATACCTGCTTGCTCACTCACGCAGTCTTAGACTAGGAACACATTCGAGTTGACTACAATTTAATTTGCTTTAGAAGAGATGGAATAGAGCATCAAATTATACATAACGAGGAAAATCAATCACCTGGGTTTGAGATAAGCTGAAAGCTAGTCAACTCTGATTGATTCAAGCACCGCAACTGCCAGTGTGGGGTTTGACAGATAACTGCAAGTGAGGGGAAGAGAGAGAAAAAGAGAGAGAATGGGTCAGGAGCGAGAGAGGGCAAGGGAGAGGCGGTGAGAGAGGGAAATTGGTGAGAAAGAGTGAAGGGGAAAAAGTAGCATACCTAATGTTGTAAAGGCAGGCAGTAAAATACAATGTGTGTGTGTGTGTGTGTGTGAGAGACAGTGTAAAGTAAGATAGTGGCATATTTAGCAGCTAGTTTGTTTATTCATCCCCTGGAAACATTTGCTCCTGTCGGCATGGCGATGGCAAGGAGGGAGTGCTCAGGGTGCGAGGGGATTGGCACACCTGGCAGGTGATAAGAGGCTCACCGCTGCAGGCTAGCGATCACACCATCCCTGTTTCACCTCCTACTCCCAGAGTCTGTCAGTGGTGTGTGTGCATCTTTCCGAGCAATGGTTTACAGATGCATGTGGCCATGGTGTATTCCCTCCGGCTTCTCTGTGACACAACAGGCACACATATCTTCTCCACATTGGGATTCCACTAACATATACTGTACACATTTTTGCCATCATTGTTTTATTTAGCCTCTGCTAGGCCCATGTTTATAGATGTAGCCTGAGTCTACCCTGTCAGATTATAGACTCCAGTCTTGGAATTAACTCTGTTTATAGAGGAGTCAAGGCAGCAGGACCAGTTCTACCCCACATCCCAACTGCAGTCGAAGAGTGTGCTGTATACCTGTTAAGCCCCAGCAGCATATCTCATTCCATCTCTCTCAGGGTAAGCTGCCTGGGCTCAGGGATCATCAGGGAGATGGATTTAGCCAGATCTACTGTAGAGAAGGCATCACAAAGCTGGGACTGGGACGTTCCAGCAGCAACCACTGCTTTCTGTCCAGTCCTGACACGGCACCTCTCCATCATACACTTACACACGTGCAAACACAAGTGTGCAATCCACATACAAATTGGCCAAGCCAACAGACATTCAAAGAATGTATATCATACTGCAATCATGCTCACATACATCCTTGATTTACACGCACATACATTTACACACACACCGCACACATTCCAATACACCTGTGAAATCTCACTTCACCCATCCATAAGGGATTATAGGAAGGCAGAGACATGTCATTTTTGTGAGCATGACAAGAGTGGTAGTTAATGCCTGTCCTTCATCTCTACAGCTCCGCTACACTCAAAACTTTCTGCTAGAGTTTGTCACCAAACTTGGTGGCAGCCGTGTGTGACAGGGCCCTCTTTACTCTGGGCTTTTTGCCAGCGCTGCCAAATGAACGGGCAATTACGTTTATGGCCAGTTTGAGGTGACATCCCTGCATATTGGATTGTCTTTTAAATAGGAGCCATCAGCTTGGATGGTCCTCTGCTAGATGAAAACAAAAACAAGCAGCTATTTGAACCACAATCAGAAGGTCCCTATCAACTCAGCTCCTCTCCCAACTGCTCTGCATGCTTCCTCTGCCCTCTGATTGGATAACTCATGGAAGACCAATGGAGACTTTGTGTTAGTGGGGGTGGGGGGGAAGGCAAATAACAAGCATTCTTGACCCATACTACACAAAATTGTTGTACGCACATTTGTTTGTCATCTTATTTAAACTAAATATTCTGTCTTTAAAGCTTCTGTATTTTGTGGACCACAATATCCTGAGGAATCTAGCAGGATTCATCCCTTCTCAAGCCTCATCCCTCCACATGAAACACACACCATGAGGCTTCCTGGGCAGGGTTTACCCTTCGTCCCCTGGTTGGGTGCTGTTCCTCGTAGTTTGGGGATTTGCTTTATTCTGCACTCACAAAGCCAGTTCAAATTTACATAATGTTGAGCGATCTGGTGGAGTGAGTTTTATGGTTAGGAGATAAAGAGGACCACTGTGGGACTTCCTCCTTAACACTTGCTGGTCTGGATCCAGCGATGCTAGGTTGTATTTAGAGGGCTCTAATCTCCTCCCATCTACTTTTTCCCGGCTTTAATATTTCGCCCATGTTCGCTTTTCTTCATCTCCCTTTTTCTTGTTCTGGGCCTAAAGTTCCAGGTTAAATGTTTATTGAACTCCAAAACAATTTTCTCTCCTCGGATCAATTGTTCTCTGCCATGATGGTGAGCAGTTTTGCCCGGCAAATGGATTCCTGCAGAAATAGAAAAGGGGGCCTTGTAATTTGCTGCGGGTGACTAGACAATTCATTATGAGGTGTACGTTCATATCGGGGCTGTGTGTGCAAACGACTAGGAGAGGCATGTAGAGCTGTCACTCAAGATAATCAAGACAAGATCTGACCTCTGACCCTTTACCTGAAAAAAAGAGAGAGGTAAGAGAGAGTCTTAGATAGAGAGGTAGACACAGAGAGATAGAGAGAGGTATACACACAGAGAGAGGTAGACACAGAGAAAAATGGAAAGATAGATATATATAGAAAGAGGTAGACACACAGAAAG
The DNA here is from genome assembly GCF_021917145.1 of Hypomesus transpacificus. Classification (NCBI taxonomy): domain Eukaryota; kingdom Metazoa; phylum Chordata; class Actinopteri; order Osmeriformes; family Osmeridae; genus Hypomesus; species Hypomesus transpacificus. Next base: position 5,533,277 of record NC_061070.1, on the reverse strand, counting down.
AGAAGGCTGACTATATGGAGAGAGAGCAAGCAGAGATAAGATAGAGAGAAACAAAGACAGGGAGATAAAAAAACAAGAAAGAATAGATGGTCTAAGAAAACAATGTTTAGATTGTCAAAACATTATGTGCTTGGCTGATAAGGGCTGAAAAGATGTGTGGCAGCCATCAACGGGGTGTTAGACCCGCACACGTAACAACATCCCACAAACGTAATGCAAATCTGCAGCTTTTAATGTAATAAAAAAAAAAGTTAATGAAAGATTTAAAACCAATTATTGTAACCCTATACAAATGTTTCAGTACAAACACACCTGCATACAATTAAACTATGCATAAGTAGGCTAAAGAATGCAAAGTATTGATTGTCAGTAACAGCTGGATATTATTTATTATGGGGACTTCACCCAGATTATGATTCTGCCAAATATTAATTCCTATTTGGAGTCAGTGAACACTTTTTTTAGAACAGGAAAAATGGGTCATGAATGAGCACTTGAAATGGGCCTTCGAAGACTGTTGTGACTGCCCACTGCTCCTGGCTGCCAAATGAGGAAGGACAAAGGCAGAAAATTGCAGAATTGCTCTGTGTGTCTTGTACATGCTAGTATGTGTTTGTATGTTACCTTTGTCTCTTTATTCTCTGTATTCTACTACTGTCTAATGTAGTGCTTTGTACTTATTTTAACATCTCACTCCTTTCCACTCCTTTCTCCGTCCCTCTCTTGTGCTGTCCTCTCCTTTTTTCCCCCTCTCTTCTCCCCTCATCTCCTCTCCTCAGGGAGTGAACAGCATGTTCCAGGTCTATCTGACAGGTAACAACTCGCAGCACTTCACCATCTCGCCCACAGCAGTGCAGGGTCGGGCAGACATCAGGATGAGGGTGGCCGTGCCTCTGGACTATGAGGCTATCCGCAGCTACAGCTTCTCTGTGAGTTCACACTTATACACACACACACACTGTTGCACATCCCTCTGGACTATGAGGCTATCCGCAGCTACAGCTTCTCTGTGAGTTCACACTTATACACACACACACACTGTTGCACATACACACACTTACTGTACACACACAGACACAAACAGCAAATGTTGACAAAGCGTTTGCAGACCTGTCGAGGAATAAACATTTGGTTTCTTATATACTACGACAATACGTAGGAGGATCCCAATCAAACACGTCGAATCTGGAGCAGACGCCATGTTGTCAGAGCAAGCAACTGCACTTGCACTGGTGACGTCACCACAGCTCCAAGGCAACATATCAACAACTGAACAGAACAACTTTCTGGTTGGTTAAAAACGTTTATTGACCTCTGCGAACATTCGGGAGGTCAATAAACGTATTTATTGACTTTTCAGAACGTCTTCTGGACCAAAAAGAACAGCGTATTGGTCCAATTATTGCACTAGTATATAAGAAACTGATACACACACACAGCGGCACACACTTGCATGCAAGGCTGTGTGGAGCTAGTGTTATTGAGCTGTCTGTATACGCGTGTAGATATGAATGAACATGAGTTAAGAGTCAGAAAATGGAGGCCTTAATGAGGCAATTAGAAGAACTCTTGTGAAGTGAAATATTGAGTAGACAGTCATTCATATTGAACCATGTCCCATTGTATGATTAGATGAAAACATATAATCAAGACATCCCTTCAATAAACATCCCCAGTCTTTCTTTCTCTCTCTGTCTCTATCTCACTCTTTTTGTCCCTGTCTTCAACTGTGATTAAGAGTCTGTCCTGAGGTAAACTATGCTTTAACACAGATCTTTAAAGCTGTCTCTCTAAAGATGTTCTACAACAGTGTCTTGTTTTTCAATTTCTGACAAACATTGCTGATTCAGTTACTTCCTCTGACTTCAAAACTAATTTAAATGTCACTTCTTGCTACGGTAGACTTGTTTGAGGATCAGAATTGGTATGTAGTTGCTCCAAATTACACAAGCAGTATTTACAGAGCTACTGGGTGATTTGTTTTGGAAAGCTCTCCCAATAACATTTCTTAAGCTCAAAACAACTCAGATCAATCAGGCAAAGGCTGAAACATTTCTAAAAAGGGAAAGTTGCCTTTTCCCTTTTTGTGAATCAGTTTACGGTTCACTGCACAGTATGTCATTATCTAGCTAACATTTTAGCATTAGGTTCACTGGAATCTAAATAGTTTAAGTAGCAATATACTACAGGTAATTTTGTGATATTATTATATTATTATTATATTATAAACAATGTTTACTTAATAGGTTTGTTATTTTGGAATAGGCCTGCATGATGCCGAATGCTGAATGGTGGGAGATGTGTACAGTTAGTGACAACGGTCTTCCTTTTTGTCCATGCAGCTCTTTGCCAACGAGTCCATAGCGGACCATGTTGGCTTCGCTCGTGTCTTCATCGACCTGATCAATGAGAACGACAACCGGCCTATCTTCAACCAAGCCCTGTACAACATCAGCATGCCGGAGAACACCCCCACCGGGACCTCACTGCTACGCATCCTGGTGAGGATAAACACACTTCTCTCTCTCTCACACACACACACACACAAACACACACACACCATCTTACACACACCCTCTCACACACATACCCTCTAACACAGTGGTTCTCAACCCTGGTTCTCAGGGAATACCTGTCCTGGATGTTTGTGCTCCAACACAGCTCTGCAGAATTTGCTTATGACCATTCATTTGAATCAGGAAACATCTAAAACATGCAGGACAGGTCTTCATTGAGGACCAGGGATGGGAACCACTGCTCTAACATACACAACCGACCGGTACCGGTCCGTGGGGCATTTGATACCGGGCGCAAAGAAAAAAAATAAAAACGTTTTCGTTTAATTGATTATCAGAGTCTGAAAGATGTTTTAATTTGAAAAATGACCGGATTCTCTCCTTCTCCGCGGGCCTTTTCCCCTGAGCAGAAAAGCTCTACAAAGACGTTTGTTTACTCATTTTTTAGCAAATTTGTGGACTTCATGGAGCAGTAACTATCACGAGCGTCACGTCTTCTTGACACATGACACGTGATAGTTAGCTTACCGCTCATTGAAGCCCACAGACTTGCTAAAAAATGGGTAAGCAAACGTCTTTGCAGAGCTTTTTTGCTCAGGCAAAAAGGCTTGCGGAAGAGGTGACAGAAGAGGAGCCTATAACTTAAAGATTTTTTTTTTTTACGACTTTATCGCAACAGGTGATTCTCATGTGCCGAGCCCGCTCTGCATAATATGTGGCGACAAGCTAGCAAATGAGGCAATGAAACCTTCAAAACTTTTTCGGCACATGGTGCAAAATCGTTTTAATTTTGTTTAAACAAATTTGGGGGGGGGGGGGGGGGGGGGGGGGCAAATGTGCTAGGTCACCCTGCTGGTCACCCTAGATAAAGTAGCTGCATTCAAAGCCACACTGGAAATGTGGGGATGGCGAGTGGACAGAGGAGTATTTGACATATTTCAAACATTACCCGGGATTTTGGAAGGCACTGAGCCTGGGCCTTGCAGTTATTTCACCCTATGGGTTAAACCAGAACAGGAATGGTCAAGTTAAATCAAATGTGAATTTTACAACATTGCTAACGAAGTAAAGGAATTACATGGTAAACATGCAGTGCCAGTCCTAGCACATTGGGTGCCCCGGGCAAGTTTATCACTTGCACGCACCCCCAAAAGTTTCATCAGCCCCCCCAAATAATAGTTTTTGTTCGTTTTTTTATATTTTTTTCTTTCATATTTTAAATCTAAATGTGTTAATTTCTCTTCTTAAAACCCACTAGAGGACACTATCTAAAAGGATATTTAGAAACATTTCTTCTGGGGGGAACATGCCCCCAAACTCCCCTAGTTTTGCTGGGTCACAGGAAAAATAATAGGTTATATCTAGGGGCTTAGCCCCCCCAAAAGTGGGAACCAAGCAAGCAGGGGTGCCTGCAGCTGCCTGAAGTGGGCGCCAATATGCCAATTCCCCACAAAGTGAAATGATAGATAAGAGAAAAACGTTTTATTTTTTTTATGCTTGTGCGCCCCCCACGTGACATGAAAAAATTCTGCCGTGCCTAAAACCGCCCCTGTAAACATGTTACAAAATGAAGGTTTTAAATCTTACCTACTCTTACCTACCATGATTATTGTAAATCGGAGAGAGTAAAAGAAGAGCAAGAAGAAGCAGAAAGAGAAGCAGGAGCTGAGGAGGAGTCTCTGGAGACAAATGATCTCAAGAGCAATGCTCCACACTGATGTGTTTTGATATATTACTGTGGAAGTCATAAGTATCATTTCTGTATGTCTGCATGTACTTTGATTCTGTCTAAACATGACTGACCATTGTTATCTCTGATGATGTTATGTGATGACACTAAGGAAGCCATTTGATTGCATCCAGAGAATGGTTTGGGCATTTAACTGTTTGAGATGACAAACAACAACTCAGTACAAGAAGTTGTATAAAGCCTGTTGAAACTATTGCTACTTTGAGCGACACACCTAGAGCCTGGTAGCAGGTGTCTCCTCCATGTCTGTAGACATTAAACTGCTTGACAAAATTGAATTTGCACTTTGAGTCAAAGCACTTACCTCACATATCAATTAAAATTGCGTACTGTTTTAAGTTTCCTAACAACCCTTCCTTTTACATCCAACCATCAGATCACATCTTGACTCTTAATTATCAACATATAACAACCAAATGCAGCAGTTAGTCACACAGTGAGGTGTGGGAACCATCAAGCTAAGACTCCATCCAGCCACTCCAATCTTCAGCATATGAGAGGTAGGGGCAGGGGTGTCTCCAAGCTTACACTACTTAATCGTTTCCTTTTTTTTCTTTTTTCTTGCGGAACGTCAGAGGACTACCACCTCAGGATTTATGTTGATGTTGCATCTGGTATATGCGTACACCAGGGCCTAGGGAGACACCCACAAAGTATGCACCAAACTAATGCAGGATACGTGCTGCAGCTATCCTGCACATGCATACATGTACTTAGCGTGAAATATATTACGGTCTTTTGAGAGCAGATTCCAAAGGGGATTGTTTGTGAGTGTGTTTGTGTGTGTGCATTTCTGCATTTAGTTAGTCTTACATTCCTCCATGTAGCAAAAGTCAACCTTAATGTCCTGACACACACACTTTGGTGCAGCAGATGAACCTAGAGGAGAATGCTGTTTCTAGTTATCAGCTAACCCCCCATATAAGACTGGGTTATTATTCATTACCACTCTTTTCTATGACAGACTCTCCTTATCCACAAGATCCAATCACCAGAACCCACTGTGGAAATCAATAGTGCTTAAAGGCCTAGCCTCATGAAATGGAGATTGCATGCTCTCACAGGGGCTTCAACAACAAATAAGTTTCAGCTATGGCATCATATGGAGTTTGGGGCGTGTTCTCTCAGTTCACACTCACTTGTGTGTTCTTCTCCTCAGTGTTCTTCTCACACACACTTGTTCTCCCAGCTACATGTGCTCAGTCCTCTGAATACACAATCTGGTTGAACGACTGAAAGATGTTTCTTTACTCCTGCCTGCAGCCATAAACACCTGCTTTTGTTGCAATGGGCATCTGTCTGAGAACTGGCAGGCAGACACCAGAGGACTTTGAGTTCAGTGCTCTGTGGTTTTGGAATTTAAAGGGGTTGGACTAGGGCAAAATAATGATTATATTTTATGTCATTTGAAATCACGGACATTTACCGTGATGTTCCCATTAGTTTTTCAAATGCACAAGCAGTAATTGTGATTGAAGTCCTTTGTTTACCTTAATATTTATTATTAATCTGGATGATCAAATGCTCTATGCAGCAACTCTGCTGTTTGCATGGCTCAACACCTGGCAGCCCTACAGACTCTTTCTTCCTTTTATAATGGATGAAAACACCCATCCATACATAGAGAGCAGTGATTCTTAAATATTAATGAAATGCAGCGTTACTTATCATTATAAATATTTATTGTGATTTACTCTCTGTCCGAGTCCCTCTCCACCTCACTCATTGTCTCTCTCCCCCCCCGGGAGGACCACAAGCTCTCATATCAGTAAAATTGCTCTTTGTTTTGCCTCCTCCTTGGGTTGGAGTGTTTGCATTCCTTCATCTCTTATTTATTGCCTCCAATTGTTCTTCAGTTTCTCTTTTTTCTTTAACCATTAGATTACTAATGAATTTTTTTTTTTTTCCAACACTGTTTGTGTTTGCAAAATTTGTGTAGTCTTGGAATGCATTTATGGGAAACATTATTTTCCTTCTCAAACTTCCCCTGCCTTTATCTTCACTCATCTTTCATCCTCTCCTTCAAACACACATCTGCCAGTATTACACACGACACATCCCTTTGTTAAGTGCAAGAATACAGTGTTTTATCTTGCTTTCCAGTGAGCCAGCTTCCCAGACAGCTTTCCATGCAGTCAGCCAGCCTTTCAGCCAGCAAGCCTACCTCCCAGCCAGCCAGCTAACCACTTGTCCAGTCAGGGTGATAAAGACCTACAGTGTGTTTTACTGCTACCTAGTTATCCCTGCCTGCTTTATGGGCTGTATGCAGATGCTGTGTGTTCCAGGCCCAGGCACCATTATAAATGTCTCCAGGAGAGTTATAAATTAGAGGCAGGAGGATGTGGCGACTGCAGCCGCTAGACCACTAGTACAGGGGGTAATAGTCACAACAGTAATTATAATTCATTATTGTAATAAAGAGGGTGAAGCTTCTCTTCTCTACCTAAGGTGGCTGTCCCCAACACCCTCGCCATAATTAATAACGGGGCTTTATTATGTGTGTCCTGACATTGTGGGGAGAGATTAAAGGATGGGGCAACGGAGAGGAAGTACAGGGAATAAGGGGAAACAAGGAAGGAGAGCGAGGAGGTGAAGACAGAGTGGATGGAGGGAGAGAGGGGAGCAGCAGGGAGGGAGAGTGGGAAATTGTGGAGAGTAGTAGTGTTGTAGTCAAGACCAGACCAAGTTATGGCCAAGACTAGAGTGTATCGAGACCGAGATGTGATGGAATGATTTCATATATGCCATTAGGTTTAGAAAAGTAATGTTTAACCATATACTACTTAATTGTATTTTGTTATAAAGGTTTGTTGAAGTTAGTGAAATACTGTGACATCACTTGTAGAATGTGTTTCCTGGGTCAGGAGGACAGGCTGGTTGATCTATGCAGGGGGAGAGTTAGCCAGCAGATGTCACCTCTGTCCTTAGTGGAGACAGTGGACATAGTGGTGACATGTTTAGACTAAGAAGGGAAACTTCTGATCCCATCTGATTCATGGCCATATGGCTATTGTTAAAGATTGTTGTTTCTGTGTTCAGTTGTTAGTTCGATAATAAATACGTATTTGAAAGATATCTAACCAGTTTTTATTACGTATTGATCCTTCAGATTACCACCACAGCGAGAAGACCGAGACTTTGAGGGGTAGTGTAACCGGTGTGAATCAGTGAAACTCACTACTCAAGTATAGAGGGTTTTCACGACGCGTCATCAGACCGGAAGTCGCCATATTGGAGGCACTCCGCATCACAACAAAGCACAGGCACTTAAATATTTACCGAACATCAACAAGGGAAATTGTTAATTATTGCCGTGTTTCAGGTTGTACCAATAGGACAGATCGAGAAACAGTTGGAATATTATCGACTTCCAAAAGATATTAAAAACCAGGGCGAGGAATGACAGAGATTATCAAAGGAAAGGAGGCGCTTGTGGTTGGCAATGCTCAACCAAGTTCTACAAGGGAAAAAACATGATTGAGAGTCACTTGGCTAAACTTTGAGTATCGGATTGAAATCATACAGTTAAAGTTAGGTTGGTTAAAGACGTTATTGCATGACTTACTTTGGCCTTCACAACACAACAGTCGTTGATAACTTGGTACTGCGTCTCCCTCACCCATCCACACACCATCTGGTTATTGGCCTCCAAACCTTTGTAGGATTTAAGGTCTTCCGCTGTGTATGGGCTCAGCGAGAAAACCAGGTAGTTGACCATATCGGGATATGCAACTGAAGGAAGAATCACCGGGTCGTCACGGATCCAAGAAGAGGGATCTAACTCGTAGGGAACTGCACTGCCAATAAATCGTAATTTCTCAAAATATTGCGCCTTTTCTTGTGTATAATATCGATAATGTCGATAGAGAATAATTAGGAACAGCAGTCCATTTAATTTCTGTGATGGAGCAGGAAGTTGCGGAGAAATGGTTAGCCTGGCTGCCAGCCCAACTTCTCCCCGCCCCCAAAATAATTTGGTCGGGAAGTTCGGTCTGGAGGGTCTCGTATTGGGGACCAACTACAGAAAACCAGAATCTGGGCGAACCAATGAAATTGCCAGGGCGGGCTTTATACGATGATGGACAGATGATCAACAGTAACGTAATCACCCACGTCACAAAAGAGCGCTTAAGTTGAATTCGTTTTGAACAAACATGGCTACCGCTGGAGATCTGGGATGTTATGATACTGCCATCGAGTCTGTTTTAGAAGACATCGACAGCGCATTAATTTTGAAAGAGGAACAGAGAGACGCAATCAAGGCATTTGTCGATGGAAAATATGTTTTTGCCGTCCTTCCTATGGGATTCGGTAAAAGTTTAATTTATCAGCTGGCCCCGATGGAGTTGTAATCCTAAACGGAGAACTTCGTATATGCATCGCCCTTTATTGTTTCGCTCAAAAAGGTTGACCGTGTAAACAAGTACTCTCCCTACCCTTAAATTAATTTTACAACACCGGCAAAAATCGTTTGTATTCATTCTTCAAGTCTGCTTGTAGTTTAGTTCTGTTGACAACAACTATGCGGTGCTTAACATACGTCACATACTCTGTTGCTCTGATTGGTTGTAGATCTATCCAATTGAGCCAAGAGGCATTTGTTTTCCAGGCTCGTTTGAAACACGCCCTGTAGTCAAAGCCCAACGGAGAGTTCTCAGACTCATATTCTGACTAGAATTATGAGTATGACAACGTCAGGCTAAGAAATGGTAGCCTACGCTCACTAAAATATACTGAGCACCTCGAGTGGAGTAGTGTTAACCGTGGAAAAGTAGTCTTATTGCCGAAAACAGTGGCAGCGATAGCCATGGCGAGGGAGCAACTTCCAATGAAGAAATTATTGATGAAAAGGGTTCGTCTTCAGCAGTTATTTGGAAGTTGTTTGGCTTTTTGAAATCCGACAAAGAGCAGCGCGATGTTCGAATCAAATTCGAAGTCATGGGAGATGGAGGGTTTGGCCGGGATGATGAGAAGTTCCGTTTTGGCAAGGTTCAGCTGGAGGTGGTGCTCAGTCATCCAGGCGGAGATGTCTGCGAGGCAGGCCTCAATCCTAGCTGAGATTCCCGGATCGGTCGGAGGGAACGACAGGTACAGCTGCGTGTCGTCAGCGTAGCAGTGGTAGGAGAAGCCATGGGAGGTGATGATTGGTCCAAGTGAGGTGGTGTACAGAGAGAAGAGGAGGGGACCAAGGACGGAGCCCTGTGGGACACCAGTGGAGAGCTGGCGTGGGCCTGACAGTTTGCCTCCCCAGGAGACCTGGTAGGATCTTCCCGACAGGTAGGATGAGATCCACTGGAGTGCAGTGCCAGTGATGCCCATCTCAGAAAGTCTGGAGAGCAGGATCTGGTGGTTAACCGTATCAAACGCCGCAGAAAGGTCCAGCAGAATGATGACGGATGACCTGGAAGCCGCTCTGGCAGACTGGAGGGCAGTGGTGACTGAAAGGAGGGCAGTCTCTGTGGAGTGGCCGGTCTTGAAGCCCGATTGGTTGGGGTCGAGCAGGTTGTTCTGAGAAAGGAAGTTAGACAGTTGGTTAGATACAGCACGTTCAATTGTTTTAGAAAAGAAGGGTAACAATGATACCGGTCTGTAGTTCTGGAGGACGGCAGGGTTAAGGGAGGGTTTTTTGAGTAAAGGGGTAACTCTGGCCTGTTTGAAGGCAGAGGGGAAGGTGCCAGAGGTAAGAGAGGAGTTTAGAACATGGAGCAGAAAAGTTATGATAGAGGGGGAGATGGTTTGAAAGAGAGGGGAGGGGACAGGATCAAGGGGACAGGAGGTGGGGCGATGAGAGAGAATGAGGTCAGAGAGCTCTGCCTCAGACAGGGGAGAGAAGGAGTTTAGACATTTAGTTGGGTCAGTAATGGAGGGTGAGGGGGTAGGAAAGGTGGGTTTAGGGAACCGACTGCTAATGTCGGCGACTTTTTTCTCAAAGAAGGAGGAGAAGTCGTCTGCTGTCAGGGTGGAGGGAGGGGGTGGGGGAGGTGGGTTAAGAAGGGTGGAGAAGGTAGAGAAAAGTTTGTGGGGGTTTGAAGCGGAGTTAATTTTGTTAAGAAAGTAGAGGGTTTTGGCACCAGTTATGTGAGAAGAGAAGGATTTGAGGAGGCAGTGATACTTATCAAGGTCCAGACCGTCTTTGGACTTGCGCCATCTCCTCTCAGCTGCTCGAAGGGTGGACCGTTCTTCACGAATAACATCCGTAAGCCACGGGCAGGGGGGAGAAGATCGTGCAGGCCTGGTAGACAGGGGACAGAGAGAGTCAAGTGATGCAGTTAAAGTGGTTAGCAAGGTGTCGGTGGCAGTGTTAGTGGGGTGGGACGAGAACTCGTCAATGGGAGGGAGGGAGGATGTTACAATAGAGGAGAAGTGGGAGGGGGATAGGGAGCGGAGGTTGCGCCGGAAAGTTACGAGGGGAGGGGAGGTAGGAGGGGTTGGAAGGAGAGAGACAGAGAATTGGATCAAGTAGTGATCAGAGATGTGCAGTGGGGTTACAGAGGTTAAGTCAGTGATACAGTTACGTGTCAGGACGAGGTCTAGCTGTTTGCCTGCCTTGTGGGTCGCCGGTGTGCTCAGCAGCGTCAGGTCGAAGGAGGTCAGGAGAGACAAGAAGTCGACAGCCTGCATTCCTTGGAGGTGGATGTTGAAGTCCCCAAGGACTATCAGGGGGGTTTCATCATCCGGGAGGACGCTGAGGAGCATGTCCAGCTCCTCCACAAAGTCGGCTAGCGGTCCTGGTGGGCGATAAAGAACAATTAAGCATGCTTTGATAGGATTAGTTAGCATCACATAATGGTGTTCAAATGATTTGGCAGTAACAGAGAGTGGTGTGGATGTGTATTTAATATGTGGGGAAAGAAGCAAACCTGTCCCACCACCCCGCCCGGTTGAGCGGGGTGAGTGAGTGAAGGAGTGGTTGACGGAGAGAGCAGCTGGAGTTGCAGTGTTCTCTGGGCGGATCCATGTCTCAGTCAGCGCAAGGGCATGAAGAGAAGCATGGGATGCAAACGCCGGGATGAAGTCTGCCTTGTTCACAGCAGACTGGCAGTTCCAGAGCCCTAAGGAAAGAGAGAGGGCAGGTGGAGAAGAACTGGATAGGTAGTGAAGGTTAGAAGGTGACCGAATATACTTTGTGACATATCTACGTCTACGGGTAGTGTAATGAACAGGAATGCTAAGGAAACACATGCTAGCTATGAATAAATTCTAGGTAGAATATAATCTAAATATGAATATAAATAGGTTGATACTTATCAGAAGAGGTGATCCGCCTCGTCGGCCTTCCTCGGTGGACTCCGCAGGTAGACTCCTTGTCTTTGTTCGACTGAGTCTTTGTGCACCGAGGCTGGCAGACGAGGCTGCCTCTGTAATGCTAACCGCCTTAAATATGCTAATGCGCAGATACAACGCCCCCAATTACTGCCAAACAAAAGAATACCCTGAGTACCCTGAAACCGAAAATGACTCACTGGCTAGCTACTCCTTGACCAGTTTCAACTGGTTATCTAACTGCTGACCCTTCTGCTCTGCCCAAGAGACTAACTTTTAGCTAAACTCAATAATATACTAGTCTTGATCACTCGCAGTCAATGCAGCGCTCTCGAAGTTCTCTTCAGTATGACGCTATACGCTCTCAGCTGTTTCCAGGCGACTTCGGCTTTTAAACCAAATTCTACAACGCCCCCAATTACTGCCAAACAAAAGAATACCCTGAGTACCCTGAAACCGAAAATGACTCACTGGCTAGCTACTCCTTGACTAGTTTCAACTGGTTATCTAACTGCTGACCCTTCTGCTCTGCCCAAGAGACTAACTTTTAGCTAAACTCAATAATATACTAGTCTTGATCACTCGCAGTCAATGCAGCGCTCTCGAAGTTCTCTTCAGTATGACGCTATACGCTCTCAGCTGTTTCCAGGCGACTTCGGCTTTTAAACCAAATTCTACAACGCCCCCAATTACTGCCAAACAAAAGAATACCCTGAGTACCCTGAAACCGAAAATGACTCACTGGCTAGCTACTCCTTGACCAGTTTCAACTGGTTATCTAACTGCTGACCCTTCTGCTCTGCCCAAGAGACTAACTTTTAGCTAAACTCAATAATATACAAACTTTTAGCTAAACTCAATAATATACTAGTCTTGATCACTCGCAGTCAATGCAGCGCTCTCGAAGTTCTCTTCAGTATGACGCTATACGTATTTCGTGATTCACAAATGTAACGCGATTCACAAATAAATGACCCTATTACATTCGTTTGCAACCTGACAAACACAAGTTACAAATCCCTGCATTCGTTGGTGTGAATCCTTGCATTCGTTCGTGTGGATTTTTGGAACTTTCCTGACGCGCTTTGATCCACAAATGCATTTTTTCTAAAAGATATCCTCAGCAGGCTATCAGATCGTCTCTTCCAATTTTAGCCAATCACATTAACGTGTCTATGTGGACTTCAACAACCTGCCATAATGACGGACATCGTCTCCTTCAGATCACGAGCAATGTCGTCTGGTAGCATGTAGGTGAAATATTGCTTGTTAATCTTATTAAACCGATGATCATACCTGATTAAATATTGTTGAGAATGGCAGGATTCATGTTTAGTCATTTTCCGTGTTTCCTAGGCTAACGCAGAGCCCGTCTACCCATATTAGACATTCTCCGGTGATTGGCTAAAATTGGAGACATCTGATAGGCTGCAGAGGATTTCTTTTAGAAAAAATGCATTTGTGGATCAAAGCGCGTCAGGAAAGTTCCAAAAATCCACACGAACGAATGCAAGGATTCACACCAACGAATGCAGGGATTTGTAACTTGTGTTTGTCAGGTTGCAAACGAATGTAATAGGGTCATTTATTTGTGAATCGCGTTACATTTGTGAATCACGAAATACATTTGTGAATCGTGTTACGTTTGTTTGAATCGTGTTACGTTTGTTTGTTTGAATCGTGTTATGTTTGTATGAATCGTGTTACGTTTGTTTGGATCGTGTTAAGTTTGTTTGAATCGTGTTGCGTTTGTTTGTTTGAATTATTAAACTAATCTAACTCCATAGATCACCGGTGGTTGCTGTAACGAGAGAGAACCTTTTCAGGACGTTGACAAGTACACGGGCTAATGTTAATGTGTCATTTGTATCTCTCAATTGCCTCTATCTCAGTTATTATCATTTTACATCGTGACTTTTATTTTTTTTCTCTTCGTATTTGCATTGACTAGTAATTCACATATTATTGCTATAGCCTAATACATCTCAACTTTTGCAAATATGGCTGATGGTAAGGATGTAAAGACACCAATTAGCTGGGAGGATGTTGGTTTGGTAAGCCGAGGTAGGGCCAGTTTATGAGGGATAGGTGCACGCCAGTTAGAGGTGCTGGAGCACTAGGCAAACCTGTGCTCTCATCCACACGTGTAAATACTGATGCACATTCCCCCACACTGCCCACGCATGGGTTAGGGTATGCCTCAGACATTGAGAGTGGTGTTAGTCCAGTGGGTCGCCCTGTGTTCTCATACACCCATGCGCACACAGATGAGCATTCTCCACGTCAGCCAGTGTCCAGTCAAGATGTGAGCTCCTCAGACCTAGGGAATCTCATTACACAATTAGCTCACGAAATCGGAGAGAACATTGCTAGCCAGCTAAAGAGATCTATTAGTAGTGCAGATAGCCCAACCACTCCTACACCTAGTCTGAATTTAGGACATGGACAGTCTGACTTGAACATGACTGGAGTAAATTTAGTTATGAAGACAGATGTCAAAGAGCCACCGTACTTCAGGGGTGATGGAACGGACAAACACACAGTGCATGAGTGGGAAGAAATTATGAGCGTCTACTTGAATAAGAGGGGTGTGTCCTCACGAGAACAGTCCCAGGAGATAATGTCAAGACTAATGGGAAAGGCTAGAGACATCATTAAAGTTACACTGCGCAGCATGCCATCGCTGCGGCCAGCTGAAGACTCCAAGCTTGTCTTTGATATCCTGAAACAACATTTCAGTGAGGTAACCTACTCCTCGATGCCTCTAGCAGATTTTTATAACACTCTTCCTCTGGCCGGAGAAAGTCCCATGGACTACTGGATACGCTTGAATAAGGCTGTGGATGTCGCAGATGAGTGTCTGAGGAGGCAGGGGCGAAACATCGACGACCTCTCTCACGAGGTCACATGCTGGTGAAACACTGTCCTAACCCCGCTCTTGCAAGTGTCCTGAAGTGCAAAACGGCAGAGAAGTGGACAGCAAATGAGATTCAGGAACACCTCATTGAACATCAGAGAGAGGCTAGAACAATGTCTCAAGCCAAGTCTTACCGGTCAAAGAACATTGGTGCACATGCTCAGACATCAGCAATAGAGACAGTCACTACTAATAACACCACAGACCTCACCTGCTACTCAAAAGCAATGAAGCCCCCATCCTCTACTCAGACTGAGAGCGTCTGTATCCAATCTCTCATTGGCTTGCTGAACCGTGTGCTGGAGCAGAAGGGCCAGACAGCAGTAGCCGCGCCGCCGAACAGGAGTCCAGTAGCCATTGTTCAGACTAGATGTAGAGTCTGTCAGTCTGCTAAACACTCAACTACTGCACACTGTAGACAAGCAAACCTCTGTATGGGCTGTTACAAGCCCAGGCACTGGAAGAGAGAGTGCCAACAGCGCCGGCAAAGAATGAATACCCAGCCACAGTTAGTGCGAGCACAGCCTGAACATGAGCAAGGTGGAGCAGGTTTAAACTAGATGGCTCACATACGGAGAGGGGATGTGTGAGCATCGAAGCATCAACCCTCGAAGAAGGTGAAGAATTGCAGGAGATGTATGTCAATGTTTGTAAAGCAATGTCGGATAATTGTACAGTAATCGTTCAGAATATTCACAAAGTTGAGACGTTCAGTGAGTTATTTCACGCACCAGTGACAGTTAATGGCTGTGCCCAGTTACAAGGGCTCCTTGATACAGGATCAATGGCTTGTACGATAAGTGAAGAGGCGGAGCAGCGATTGCTATCAGATAGCGTCCGGAACACAACGCAGTAGTCGGCGAAGAGGCAGACCACGCCGGCTACACTAGGTCCGTAAATCGTTTGCGGATTTCTTCGAACAACTCTGGACATATAAGAACAGCGTTTTGGTCCAATTTGGTCCAATAATACTAATATATAAGAAACCTTTTTACCACCTGAAGCAAAATCACTCGTTGGAACATGCAGAAAGTGTGAGTTTGCGCCAAGGTATTGATAAGTAGGCTATTGATAAAAAGCAAGGTTTTAAAAAGCTTAAGTTACTTGACCCCAGGTACGTGCTCCCTGGCGGCAAACATTTCTCTCACACCGCTCTGCCTAAACTGAATGCCGAGTGTAGGGAAAAAGTTGAGGAGACTTATTTGGCTACTACTACAGATCTGTGGTCTATCGTTTAATTATCGTTATCGAATGTAAATATAAATATCTATATTGATAATCTTTTACCCATATCGCCCAGCCCTACTCCATTGTACTCCTTTCAGTTTTTTACAGTGAGTGCCTCCACAATGGCCGCGCATCTGGGTTACCGCCCAGAACGTGACGTCGGTGAAAACCCTCCAGTGGTTCTCAACCCTGGTCCTCAAGTACCCCCTGCTCTGCACGTTTTAGATGTTTCCCTGCTCCAACACACCTGATTCAAATGAATAGATAACGACCCATTCATTTGAATCAGGTGTGTTGGAACAGGGAAACATCTAAAAAGTGTAGGACAGGGGGTACTAGAGGACCAGGGTTGAGAACCACTTTAATAGGCCACCTGCGTCAACGAAGAGCTAGCTTTTCGTTGGCGTAGCTGGTGGTGGTCGTGCTTGGCAAGAAGTGGCATGTTCCGAGCCCAGCGAGTGGCAAACATTGGCCCGTATACCTTTGACGGAGCGTGGCCACGTCTGTTACATACACAGTGTTCATAAGAGAAAAACGTTTCTCCATATGTATACTTATATGGATGCATTTACACAGTTTTATACATTTGGCCCCAGGCACGGCATACAATTACCGTAGGCTATGGAACTTTTAAAGCAAATATTGCAATCAATCTACGCAAACATCGCAAGCAATATTGCGTCATCTACCAAATATCTCAAGAAATATTCTGCAATCCACGTATCCTCATAACCAGTATTGCACATATGGAGTAGAGCGTAATTTTCAGGTTTTATCGTCCGGTTTTATTGTGACACATCTAACGTTGACAGACTTAGTGTGGAAGAGTGTAGCCATGCAAGGAAAGATGCGAAAGTTGGTTAGAATTTATGAAATGATGTAGGCCAACAGAATCGACTATTCAGCCATGTAATAATTTGTTATAGCTAGCTCACTACAAATATTGAACTGCAATTTATTTTGATCCAATAAATGCACTGAAAAAGTTGGAAAGATTTGCTACACACCTGTCATTCCCCATCCAAATACAGCCGAGTGTGGTAGATCACCCGCAGCTGTGCAAATTGCATTCTGTTTTTAAATTTTAGAAAAAAATACTTCACACCGTATATATTTTCAAAACTCATTCGTATTATTATCTATTCTATACTATGTTCGTCGCCCTGAAAAGTGAAAAATAAATTTCCAAGTTGTGTGGACGGGGCCTTATACTGTTGTTGCAGCTAACGTTGTATTCGGAGGAAAAAGTGAACGATAGGTTGATCACCTTTTAGCCGTTCTTGGCATATTTATTGTATGAGCTGCAGACAAACCAGTCTCACGGTCGGACAACTTCTGATTGAATATATCAACTGGAACAAAAAAATTATAACAACAGGGGGGTGTTCCATCAACGTCGATTAAGGAAAAGCAAGACTTAGGCCCCCGTCCACACTAGCCCGGGTAAATTTAGAAACGCATACATATGTCTGCGTTTCCACCTCCCGTCCACACTAATACGGCGTATTCGGATACTGAAAACTGAAGAGCTTCAACGGACCAACAATCATGTATTTTTACTCTAGTGGGATCGAATCCCACTTCATGCCAGCTTGCAACGGTTTTATTTTCTTAGCCTACAGCAGCAAATATGAGATGCGACTTGAAATTCGCCAATAATGTTGAACGTTGTGTGAATTTGTAACAAATCTGGTGATAGAGGCCAACGGCAGCTGCTGCTCCCAGGTGAAAAAAAAGTATACTTAAGAGTATTTCAAGCATATTCACATTTTCAATAGTACATGTTAAATATACTAAAAGAAGTGTACTATCTGTGAATATATAAAAAGTATACTACCATCATGCTTTTACCAATTTTAACTTTAATACTTTGAACACACTTAAACAAAAATTGTACTACAGTACACTTTAAGTAAATATACTAAACGTATATGTAATTAATAAGTGTACAACTGGAACTTTGTTTTTAAACATGTTATTTGTATATTTAAAAATGCATGCTAAAAATTATCTTTGTAACAATGCACTTAAAGCTTACTTTAAAAATAAACATTTTAATATGCTGAAATGTTAGGATATTTTAAGTTACTTTCGAAGTTCCTTCATCAATTCAGCCTTCAGTGTACTGGTATACATTTGCTGTACTGTAGTGTGTAGTAGAGTAAAATACATCTTTTTTTTCTACAGTTTTCTTGTGCTTGTACGGCAGGGGTCGGCAACAGGCGGCCCGCGGGCCAATTGTGGGCCACCAGAGATTTTATTTGGCCCGTCAAAATATTTCAGATAATATTTGTTTTGTATAATTTTTTTTGTAATCGTAACCATAGACATATGATCGCTACACCTCATGACTTACAGATCGCCTGAGGAGAAAGCCACAGTTATGGCTAGTAATCATGGGCGGCGCATGCAGATGCTTCAGCACCCCCAAGAAAGACCAAAGCACCCAGATAGCACCCCCCAAAATATTGCTTTTTAATTAATCGTTTTAAGGCTCGGAGTGGCCATCGGGAGAATAGGGAGAAGTCACGGTGGGCCCGCTAATAAATTGGGCCAGAAGATCGCTTTCTCGTAGTTTTTTCATACACCGAAAAAAAGTATATGTCTCAAGATTGTTAAGTTACTGTGTGACTGATAAGTAAGCTAATAGGCTACATTAGGTTTTAATGGAAATAAGTGCATGATCAGACCGTGCATCAAAAAGTGCTGTTTTCAGTTGTCGGACATGCTCTCTTTCTCAAACACAAGTACGTGTACCAAGTTGTTGCTATGGAGACAACCCTAAACCATCATTTATTGTTGTGGAGGGAGTTAGCTAGATTAAGCTGATGCGAAAATAATAAAATGGAAGGGAAAAAGATCCCAGGAGGAACTGAAAAAGCCAGGTAAAAAAAGAAAGATCTGTGACTTCATAAATCTAGGTTCCTGCAAAATGTGTTTTCTGAAGCCCTGAATATTTCCGGAAAATATAAGAATATGAGTCCAACGTAATGTTTATATTAGGCTAGGCTACATAAAGCTTAAAAAACTATTTTGCACTGAAATTAATGCAAAAAAATTCGCTTGCGCGCTATGTGAAGTTACGATTTCACCTCACATCAAAACCTTGACTAGGTCCTAGTAATCCTATTCTCACTGGATGAGACAGTATTTATGTGCACCAATGATGACGACCCACCACGTTCAAGAGTGTATGGCTGCAGCTTCCCGCCTCATGCCCTCCCGTCTCATGCTTCTACTTTTCAAAATAAAAGCTTGTCTGGTCCGCTATTTCTCCTTCCTACTTTGGTGTACGTGTTTTTTTTGTGGTTAAACTACAAACTAAAAATCCATTCTACGGCTGCAGCTCGCCTGGTCCGCTATTTCTCCTTCCTACTTTGGTGTACGTGTTTTTTTTTTTTGCTAGACTACAAACTAAAAATCCATTCTACGGCTGCAGCCTGGGAGGTCCGGTTGAGTTTAGGCGTCACAACGACGGCTGAGGTTACATTTACATTTTAGTCATTTTAGCAGACGCTCTTATCCAGAGCGACTTACAGTAAGTACAGGGACATTCCCCCTAGGCAAGTAGGGTGAAGTGCCTTGCCCAAGGACACAACGCCATTTGGCATGGCCGGGAATCGAACTGGCGACCTTCAGATTACTAGCCCGATTCCCTAACCGCTCAGCCACCTGACTCCCTGGATTGGTTTAAGGCCAGGAGTTGTAGCAGGAGTTGTAGCAGATGTTAAGGTTAAGGTCAGGCACAACCACGACGGTTGGGGGACAATGATGGTCGGTACAGCACACTGTGCATTTTGTCACCTGCGTTGTGTTCTTTTTTTTAAAGACACTGATGTGTACCTTAAGGAAAATCACAAAAATAAACCATCAAAGTCTGCACCCATAAATTGCTCTAGGTAACAGCTAATATTCGCTAACAAATGTCAACATAAAACGCTGATGAAGTTTTAAATGAAGGTCATCGCAGGTTTCATAAAATATACATTTACATCAGGGACAGAACAATAACATCCAGAAATCAGCTAACTATATGGATAAAAAATAAATCAATTTCAAGTTTTTCCATTTTTTGCAATAAACGTGCTCACGAACTTACCTTTAACTCCATCCATAAAATAATTTGCGATTTAGTATTTTTGACCCTCTGAATTTACCGTTGGACAGTTTGGGCATGAGACGGGAGGCTGCAGGCTGCAGCCATACCCGTTTCAAGTTGCTTGCTGACCCCTGTTGTACGGCTTCTATTTCGAAGCGGCTTATAGTCCGGTTTTAGAACAGAAAAGTAGCTTCTTTCAAGATCTCTATTTAATGATCAACACTTGAACGGGGGCTTATTACTTGAGGAATTATTTTTTGTGTTGTCTCTGCTAAAGTAGGCAAATGGCTAGTAGAACATAACATTTCATAATAATTTCAGTTAATCAAACAGCTGCAAGACCCAGTGAAATGTTATAGGCTAGCTAGCAAGCTAACGCTAGCATCGCTAACATTACTAATTCCGCTTTGGTAGTGTAATGTGCTCTTTGTAAGCTCGTTTTAGATTTAATTGTATATGATCGTGTGGACCATGAGACATGGACGCGGTCTCTTTTCAAAACTTGTATTTTACCACTGCTCTTCTTGACATAGCCATTCGAACAGCCCTCACTGATTTCACGTAAACTAATGGTTTCAGCATCAAGCCTAAAGCAACTCCCAAGGGACAAAACACCCTTGTCCTTTGTCACATAGAAAGGTCTGCTACAATAGGCTATCCTCTTGATTTGCAAGGGTAGCTAACTAAACTTATACAAAACTAATTTTGTAGACATAACAATGGATTCTGCCATTAAATGAGTGACTTAGCTTTATTTCTGGAAATACCATCCACAACTGAAGTGTGTTACACAATGCTGTAAGATCGTCTATACTCGTGCATTGCAGTGTTAATTTTGTTGACGAAAACTATGACAACATTTTTTCGTTAACGACCTTTTTCCCATGACTAAAACGAGACTAAGACGTGATGAAAACAGATCTTTGAAAATAAAAACTATGACTAAATATATTATAACTTTCGTTATATATAACTTCTCTCTGCACACATGGACTGTTGAACAAAGTATTATTCAGATATCTGAGATCTTCAAGTTTTCTGACAGAGGCAACTTTAGACTATTTCCCTCTCAGCAGACGAGCCACATGGCTACAACTTACTCACTTATCAACGCGCCACTCCACAAAACTGGAGCCAACGGGGGTCAGAGAGGAGGAAAGCCTCAGCGTGAGATGAGGGAGAGGGTGAGAGCCAGAAGTTGGCATAAATATCAACGGCCAATAAACAGTTATTTTATCCTGCACATGCAGGCATGAGCAGCCAGATGGAGCGATGCCTCCTGAGGAGGAAGAGGAAGGAGGTTTTCTGTTTGATGACCCTTTGACATTTGGTGGTTGTCACAACATACTGTACTCATACATACTCTGTACATTTGTTAGTATCAGCTTATGTTACCCAAACTCTTGTCTTTCTCTTTGTCTTAATCTTGAGGACCAGGAAATAAATAAAGAGATCGAGAAAGAGAGGATGAAGGAGAGCATAATGACAGACAGTCTGGTTACAAAGTGAAACTCATTGTCAGATTTTCTCTCTGGAAACTCTGGAGCTCTCCAGCCTCTCGTCTAATCACACACTCTCCACTGTCACACACGCACAAACCGCTTCAAATTCTTTCACTTGACGTGTATGTGCTGTTAATCTTAGTGACACTCCTTGCTCTCTATTGGACTTCCTTACACCTTAGATGCTTTGAACTGATTCTGTTCATACTCTCTTCTGCTTTTCCTCCATCACTATCTGTCTCCAACCTCTTATCTCCCCCATCCCTTTCTCTCCCTCTTTCTCTCTCCTTTCCACTCTCCATGTCTCCTTCACGTTCTTCCTCTCTCTTCCCCCTTTTCCTCTCTCATTCTTGCTATCTCTCTCTTTCTCTCTCTCTTGCATGTGGTCAGGGATAATAGAGACAGACTGTTCTCTCCTCTCCACAGCAGCAGTCAGAGTGTGTGTGTTCTCACACCTGCTCATTAATGGTTTAGTGAGATAAAGCAGTCGTAAAAGTCTTCCTAACTGTCTCCATAACGGTAAAGTGTCAGCAGTAAAACCCACACAGCTCCAACCCCCGTTGCCTCACTAGGTCAGGACAAGAAGGCTGGAGGAGGGTAAACGAGGATTAAGGTGACTGGGGAAGGCTGAAGGACTGTGGAACCAAGGGGCTGAGGCTGGATGGGACTAAGGCTGGAGGGGACTGAGGCTGGATGATGCATGGCGATACCACTAGCTAGAGATTATGATCACCAGATCACACGATCAGTCAGTCAGTCAATCTGTGTATGTATGGCACAAGTTGAAAAAGCTTTGCAATGTAGTTCGCTTCAAAAAACTAAAACCAAAAATATTTGTTGTAAGAAATGTCAGTAAGTAAAACTGGATAGATTGTGTGCACCAAACATTGTTTATAGAAGCCTGTTTTATTTGGCTGTATGTTTCTCGCATTAATTTAATTGAAAATACACCAGAGTCTAAAGTGTTCTCAAAAGCAGGTTTCTGTATGTTTGTATGGGTGAGAAGTATAGGATGACCTTATAGAAGAGATGAAAGGAGAATGATAGAGAGTTTGACATCCAATGTCTTCATCCCATTTTTCCACTCCCTCAGACATTGGACATCAGTTTTAGTGTCTGTGTGTGCGTTTGTACATGTTTGTATGTGCATGTGGGGCGTGGAAAAGGGGAGTTGGGAGAAGTCTGTGTTTGTACTGTGGGTCATGTCTGTTTGACAGCTGGTCTGACAGCCAGTAATTGGTTTCCTTTTGGGCGTCCCACTCCTCACACCTCCAGCCCAGCCACAGCCCAGCCACAGCAGAAAGCAATTTTGGCAACAACTCGATTCAAATTCCAGGTCAGTTAAGATATAAAAGCTGATGTTAGTGTCCACCTTCCACCAGCCCAAAGATGGAATCCCGAGCATCTGTTCTTTACCTCCCTGTGTCACCAAGGAGCTTTCACTCACAAACTGGAGAACAGTTTGCAGACCTGGGAACTTCCTGTGCTGGGTTCTATGAAAACGTACAAGAAAAATGAAGAAAAATACTGATGCTGCAGAAATGAATGCAAACAAACACATATTCAAACAAACACGCACACACACAAACACTCTGTTGTATGCCTGCTGGCTCCACTTTGTGATAGGGGAGAAACACATCATTTAACCAGACTGGTCAACTGAGAACTAATTTCATTTTTTGTAGTGACTGCCTGCGGAGTCCAGCTTTTGCACAGTTTATTTTGGCAATCGGCCGTGCAGTTGTGTGTGTAGCTCTTAAACAGCTTAGTTTGGATTTGGTCAGAACCCTGACTTTGATACTGCTGCTGCCTACTCCTGTGTGGTGTATGTATGTGATGTGCATGTGTGTGTGTGAGGGACGTCCTCGGCTATAGTACTTTTTATTGAGGAATAAGAATAAGACCCTGTATTTGTCTCTCCACATGCCCGTACAGGAGAGTTAAGGACTAGCAAACAGAACACAGACCTTCTGTATTGCCATCTCTACCCCCCCCCCCCCCCCCCCCCCCCCCCCCTCGCCTGGCCTGCTTGTCTACCTACTGTGTCTAAAGTTGAAAGTCTTTGGCGAGCTGTTTGCAAAGTGACCGTGCCTCACTGTCAGCTGATTGGTTGGCTGAGAGGAGTGTTGGTATGAGTGATTTGGAAGGAGGGATAGAGAGATGGCTACCATAGGGGTAGGATGGATGGAGGATGGAGGGGGGGGGAGGCAGGGAGGGAGTATAAAGTCTCTGGCTGAGTGCCGGGTCTGTCACCACGATGACTGCAATCACACTAACACCCTCAGCACTATCGCTGGAGCACTTATGGATCTGTCACTCACCTGGGAGAAAAGGAACGAGGGAGAGATCGAGAGAGCGAAATGGAGAGAGGGACATGTCACAGTGAAAGTGTTTAGACAGAGATAGGCAGAAGAAAATGGGTAGAGATGAAGAGAGGGGTAGAGTCTGGATGGAAAGTAAGGGAAATATATTTTAAAGGTGCCACCAGATGGGAAGGTAGAGAAGGGAGGAGTGGTGTAGAAGGAGGAATATAAAGGAAGGAAAGGGGCTGAGCAGCTGATTAATGGGGTCAGAGAAAGAAGACCGATGAAACTAACAGGTTAATGAGAACCTGAGTAGAGTCCTAAACTGTCCCTCCCTCTCTTGATCTTTCTCTCTTGCTTTCTCTTTCCCCATTTCACTCTTTCTATTTCTCTCCGTTTATTTTTCTTGCTCTCTCTCACTCCTATTTTTCTCTCACTCTTTCCATGTTTTTCTCTTTTCTCGTTTTTCTCTTCCCCTCTTTTGCTATTCTCTGTCTCTTTCTCCCTCTCTTTCTCTCCTCCACATCCCTACATGTCTGTGTTGTCTGTGTTATGATTTGATATGGCGTAAGTGTTGTGACAGTTTTGGCATTATAGACAAACATTGATTCAGGGTTGAGGATGGTGATATGAAAGAGCTGGCCTCTGAAGTTGCACATCTCTGTTGTACAGCAATGTGTGCTTTAGAGAAAGAAAGAAACAAAATGTGATGCCACTAAAGTCTATGTGTGTTTCAAGGAAGGATTATTTTTTAAATGCTTGGAAATACTCATGCACAAACGAACAACACATTCCCTAACACAAAGGCACACACATACAGAAACACAGCCCTCACCTCACCCTCTCCCACACATTCTCCTCTGCACACAGGGCCACATGGTGAGGTCACCAACAGTATCTTATTGAATCACAGAGGCTAACGTGGTGTGACTGACAGAGCAGGGAGGACACTCACAAGCACAGCCCTCTCACAGGCACAGCCCCCTCAGAAGCCACTCAATTGAGACTCAATCACAACATCCCCCCCAGGCAAGATGCATCAGCACACACAATGGACCACAGTACACGTGTGTGTGTGTGCATGCATGTGACTCTAAATGCATTCTCATTTTTGTTGGTAAAGGGCGACCGATGCAGGGCAACCAACAAAATATTATTGAATATCTTGGGACAGCACACACAGCAAGCGATTTGTCAGCATCACCTGGCTAAAATTGCCTCACCTCTATGTTGTCGTCATAAAGAAATATGTAGCAGGGAGATTTATATATTGATATACAGTGGGCCTTCCTAGGCAGAAACTTTTTCCCGCCTATATTCAAAATGGAACTGACTTGACACCCCCCAAGTCCATGTTTCTGTCTACAAGGGATCACAAAGATTTGTCATCTTTCCATTTTATACTTCTTACAATTTTTTGGTTACTTCATAAAAACATTTAACTAATGGCTAGCTAAATGTGTTGTAGACCTATCTGTGTCAACAACAAGGCTACATTATCCATTTTATGCCTAACATATCACAAGCAAGCTAGCAAAGGTTTTGAGACAGCTAGAAGGACAACTGGAGTACATTACTTCAGACTTAATTAACGTAGGCCTATGTTAATTCATTAATTCAAAGCAATATCGGTCGCCAGCTGTATCAGTTAATAAGCAATTGGTGTTGCAGAGCAACATTCTATTCCCTTCAGGCGATGCCGCTCACCTGCCGTGTGTGGTGGCCTTTTAGTGTGTGTGTTTCCATGACATTAATGGCATTTTTTATTTGTAAGACATGACCTAATCTAACCTAACACCTTTACCATTGGATTGGTTTACCAAATCTAACAATGTTTAACAGAGATGTTAGACATATTTTAAGACTAGAGAAGGAGGGAAACAGCAGCTGCCCCTCATCTCCTCCTCAGTCATCTCTGGTGCCCCTCTCCTTTATTCTTTCTCCTCTTTCAACTTTTCTTCATTGCCGCTTCTATTCCATCCTCTTTTGTGTCACCTCTACTGTCTTCTCTCTTCTCTTTTCTTTTCTCTTGTTCCCCTCTTCTCTCCATGAAAGACTCTAAAAAATTAAAACACAATGGGCCTCATTCTCGGAACGCAGTTAAGAAGAATTTAAGGAAAATTTCTTCTGTATTGGATTTAGGAAAACATTTGGCATTCATGAAAGTTTTCTCATCTGGGATTTGTTCTGAACTTCAGAAGACTTTCCGAACTCGACTTTTCCGAAGTTGTCTCAAATGCGATTCCTTAAAAAAACACAAGGGGAATTGCATTAAAGTGTTAATGAATTTGTGAGAAATCGTTGGTGATTGCGTTCACATCAACTCTAGACTATGGCAAGCCGTTTTATCATTTAACCAATGAATTCTGGATATCCAAAATGGAATTCTTGATATCCAGAATTCAAATTCTGGATATCATATAAATGATAAAACGGCTTGCCATAACAGACATCCTCGGATTTAAATAATTATAAAAATAACCTTGCTTAGTGTGCACACTGTTAGATCCTGTGGAGAGCAATTCCACTGCTCATCTTACTGGTATGATGTTGCACCGTTGCTTTTCGCTTGGCATAACTTTCGTTCCTGACGCTTTCCTAATTGTGTTGATTCTGACAGCACACGTCACTGCTGTTGCGTGCCCTTATAAGGAGCTGTCTGCGCGTGTATGTATGCAAATTCAGGAGCACAAGGATGCGCTTTCAACTTAAGAAAACTCTTCCCGGGGAGCACAGCTCAGAAAACCTCTGCTACGTAGGAACACATTTTCAAGCGTTCATGAATTTTGCGGATGTCTTTTTTTTTGTTTTTCCGAAGCCCGTAAAAAACATTTCAGAAGAAACTTCAGAAAATGTTCAAGAATGAGGCCCAATCTCTCTCTCCCTCTTTACAGGCTACAGATGGTGATGTTGGCCCTTTTGGGGTTGTGAGCTATTTCTTCAGTGATGACCCCGACCAGTAAGACAAACAAACCAAATCTTAAACTCCCATTGCATGCACAGATGTAGGGAACACACCTAGCCTCCTCACTGGCATGTCTGACAACCTCCCTTCCTCTTGCAGGTTCTCACTGGACGCTGTGACAGGCTGGGTGACTTTGAAATACAGCCTGGACTTTGAGCTGATGCGACGCTTTACGCTGACGGTTCTGGCAAGGGATGGCGGTGGGGAGGAGACCACGGGCAGGCTGAGGGTCAACGTGCTGGACATCAACGATAACCCGCCCATCTTCCAGAAGGAGGTGTACGTGGGCTCACTGAGGGAGAACGAGCAGACCCCGCAGCAGGTGGCCAGAGTCAGAGTGAGTGAAATACACATACACACCATGGTTAGTTTTTTGTTTGGTTTTTGTTTGTAAAAAGCCTTAAAAGAAAGGACATTCATATGATCACCACAACTCTTGCTCAACCGAAAAACACAAACAAACCCACAAACAAACTGCTTTGTGATGTATGTTTGAAGATCGGGGTATTACAGAAAGTGGATTCAACAAACTGTGAACCTAACATTGAACTCTGAGTTGATTTACCCTAAAGTGGGAAACTCCGACTTTTCGGTCCCAGAAAAGCTGATTTGAATGAGTTAAATCAACTCGGAGTATGTTCACTCTGAATTAAGCATGGGCATGAGAACTATAAAAGCCAACATCAATGGAACTCCGATACTAGGATCCACCATGGCACCCGGCGACACAAAACGTTGTCCTAATTCACCACACTTCAGATGGAAGTTTTAATAAGTGTTTATGGTGAATCTGAGCACATATTCCGCAAAAAAAGCAACATGGCTGTAGCAGCGTAAGAGAGACAATTGGCGTGGGAGACAATTCCTGGCCGAGTCAATGCATACATTTGAATGCAGTCCATACATTGAACATTTAACACTGTCCGTTAATATTAAAGGTGAAATGGTGGTGGACTTCATAAAATAGCATGTTAAATGCAATATTAAATATAAAAACATACCACGAACAGGTAAGGCATATTTTGCTTAGGCTTATAAGCTTGTGATTATAGCCTACGTCACATTGGTTTTACATTTACATTTAGTCATTTAGCAGACGCTCTTATCCAGAGCGACTTACAGTAAGTGCAGGGACATTCCCCCCGAGGCAAGTAGGGTGAAGTGCCTTGCCCAAGGACACAATGTAATTTGGCACGGCGGGGAATCGATCCAGCAAACTTCTGATTACCAGCCCGACTCCCTCACCGCTCAGCCATCTGACTCCCTTTTAATCATATTTGACATGATATAAAGTAAATATCAGTTGGTGCTTATTTCAACTTGTAGTAGCATTAACCCCCAACAGAATGCTTTTCATCACAGGATGATGATGATGATGATTAAGATGATGTAGAGACATTGACTGCTGCCGCAGAGATGGATGCAGAGATGCTACTGTTAGTTCTCTCCCCATGTAGCCTACTTTTATTTACAGGTTTGTGTGGAATTTTAATTACACTGAAATGATGAGAATCATGAATAGAAAACGATAAGCACATTCTGATCCTGTTGAACCGAGCATGGATGCTGTACACAGTGAGATGTTCATTTCATGGCAGGTGAATTCTACATAAAGAACTGTAAAATGTAAAGTTATCCCATGTATTCCCAGTTACCAGTAAAGGAGTTGTACAAACTGCATCTCATGAAGCAAGTGCAAAAAACTGACAGACGGTGTACTTAAGGCAGAAGAATAAAGGCTGATCTTGTATGCTGGGTGTGAACCTGCCCCCACCTCTCATATGCTAAAATCTGGAGTTACTGGATGAAGTCTCAACTTGATGGCTCTCACACCTCATTGTGTAACTAACTGTAGCATTGCTAGTCATAAGTTGATAAGTAAGCGTCAAGATAGTGGTGTGATTGGTTGTTCTTTGGTATAAAAGGAATTATGAAGCATTGTTCCTTGGATTATTGATCTCCTGAGACCTTCTCCTCAGCTCTGGCTTGTCCTGCTCCTTCCTCACCTCTTGATTTCTATCTCTGGTTTACAAAAATCATGGAAGGGTAGGTAAGAGTAATGTAATGTAATCACATTGGCATTTGGTTAATGTTAATACACTGTGTTATGGCAGCAGATCCCCATCTTCCTTCAAATCATAGGCGAATGAGTTTCGGTTGTTTGGACAATATTATCCCCTACAATCTTGAAATTGATTTGCTGGAACACCAGTTACAGGAGGGTACATGGTCACAGGTGAATAATGTTAATTGTAAGAACAAAAGCATCGGTATATAAATACTAATTGTTGGATTTCTATTTGTAGGCAATAAAGAAGACCAAATTAAATGGCAATGATTTGTCTTTATTTCAGTGCCAAAAATTCTAAGTCGATTCTAAGTGCACGTCCACGGTGTGTAACATCAGCGATGTAAGGGCTGAGCTGTTGCTAAAATAAACTATGGAGTGTGACGGGAAACGGTAACGTTAACTTAAGTATTCATCGGGGAACTAAAGCACATCGAATCGCAGTCTTAAAATCCTCTCCCGGCGTATAACTAAGTGAATTTCATTTTCTTCGAGATCGGTCGGCTGAACTAGGAAAGGACACCCCATGTCTGCCAACTGTATGGCTCAGAAAGTGGGAGGGGATAGGTAGAAATGCAGCGTTTGTCATGGAAAACCTGCTAGCGAGTAGGTTAGCTTTACAGTAGGGATGTGTTCTCTATCCCTAAGGACGATGCAATACACATCTCGATGCACTGCCAACGATCCGATACATTAAAGATACATAAAAGAAACTACTTATGCGATACGATTCAGCCCTATTCTAATGCAGTGTGATTCAACACAATTCAATGAGATTCGATGCAAAAGAATATGATGCTATGCAATTTAATATGTATAATGATGTATTTTTTTGTCAGACAGCAAATCATCAATTAACTAAACAAGTGAAAGTTTTACTTCACACAGTAAACAAAGTTTCTGAAAAAAGATAAAATAACATCAGGCATGGACCTTGCCTTAAACCAGTCCTTCTTTCCTGTTGTATGTGTTCCCTGAATGCAAAAAAGGGTAAACTATTACTGTCTCACAAGGTGCTGTAAACACTGTCATAACACCACACACTAAATTGAACTCATACTCCTACTTTAAAGGTGTTTCTCAATGACACAGCTATCCCTCGTTTTACACAACAGGGATTTGTTTCTCAGAGAATATTTTCCTATTCTTGCTAGGGGTACCGGTGGAGCTAGCCACTGACTGTAGCCATAGCTGAATCCGAGGGGGAGGCAGACATCTCCACAAAAATCGGAATTTCATCCCACATTGTATCCGATGCACACTTTTTTGATCCGGGCAATCACATCGTGAGCTTTGATGCCGATGCAACGATGTGAACCGGTGAATCTTCCCATCCCTACTGTGGATGAAGGTGCTCAGATTATACAAAGAGCGTTTATCCCATCAGCATCAAGGGTCTTCAGAGACAGAAATAATGCTTTCCTGACCAGTATCTGTGGAAGAGGTATGGGTTCAGCAGGCCCAGCATAGTTTATCTAGATAGATTTTTATTGTCATTCTTAAAAAATATATACATATAGAAAAACACTTGAGCAACTCTTAAGGATGGCAATGAACACAGCAGCCTTCTATCCTCAGTAGAAAGTAGAAGAAAGGAGAGTAGTAGACTATAATAGTAGAAAGGAGGTTAGTAGACTGCAGTCTATGTAGGTAGGCCTAGAGTATGTAGTCTGCTGGAATCACACACAAGGAAGCAAATTCACTGTAGCCAAGCCTTGACCACTGTTCAGTCTGTCTGCATCTCTGTCTTTGCATGTGGGACATTCTTGAACAGGGTTGGTGACTTAAAGTAGCAAAGGCAACTATGCCAGGAAATATCGGTATACCTTGCTCCAAAGCAGGACCTGAATATTATCATCTTGAAACACAAAGAATCAAGGAGACTTTTTATTAAGTTGTATAAAGTATTTTCATTGTTTAAAGTAGCCTATATGTTGACAAGCCCATGTATTACTTCATCCTCGCCTTCTGGCTTCCCCAATGTTATAGGTGCAATATATTATCTCCATGGGTGTATCCAGGCCCACTGGAAGACTCAGGGGGTGACTGCCTGGTGCCCCCAGGGTTGGAAAAGTGTTTCTAAAATGTCCTCTAGAGTGGCAAAAATGTGCCCTACTGTCTGCCATTCACATTGTGAAATATGCTTGAGTGCCTAGGATTCCCTTTAACACAATAAATGATAATGTTTACATTTACATTTAGCAGACACTCTTATCCAGAGCGACTTACAGTAAGTACAGGGACATTCCCCTGTATAGTGTGCCTCTATAAATTTAAAAACATGTCTTAATGAGTTTCTTTATAGTAGAGAAAATGTGATGCAGTACCTGTTACGGTGTGGTACAGAGTGGACCCAAACGCAGCACAGATACAATCAGGTGTTTTATTGGGTGTAGTCCGGAGTTGTGGTCTTGGTGGATAAATCAGCAGGTCGGCAGGCAGACAGGGACTGGGTTCTTGGATGAAGATCCTGGGCACAAAGAAGACAGGTTAACAAAAGGCAAGTGAATCAAGCAATGCTTGAGGGTCAAAAGCACATACTACCACAGTAGCTGTGACAACGATCTGACGAGGAGTGGTTGGAAAGCCGGGTTGAAGTAGGCAGGATGATGAGGTAATGGGCGGCAGGTGTGTAGGGTTTTGGCAGGATGATACAGGTGAACCAGCAGGGGGTGTAAAAGGGACAGGAACCAGGTCGTGGCCGTAACAGGACCCCCCCCTCAACGGTTGCCACCAGGCAACCCGCCAGGTCTGTCGGGATGCTCACGGTGGAAATCCCGGACAAGGGCAGGATCCAGTATGAGGCGGCGGGAAATCCAGCAGTGCTCTTCAGGACCGTATCCCTCCCACTCCACTAGGTACTGGTATCCACGTCGGCGCACATCCAGCAGTCGCCAGACGGTGTACGCAGGATGGTCATCAATGATGCGGGGGGGTGGAGGGGCAGTAGCCGGAGGAGCCAGCAAGCTGGTGGAAACCAGTTTCAACAAAGAGACGTGGAAGGTGGGGTGAATCCGCCTCATATGAGTAGGGAGCTTGAGCTTGACAACAGAAGGGTTAATGACAGTCTCGATCACAAACGGCCCAACGTATCAAGGTGTGAGTTTCTTGGAGGCAGTCAACAGCGGGAGATCCTTGGAGGAGAGCCATACTTTCTGACCTGGTTGGTATGTGGGTGCTGGAGTTTGGTGACGGTCGGCGATTCGGCGATTGCGGTCAGCTGAGCGTAGTAGAGCAGAGCGAGTGTTCCTCCACAGTTTTTGACAACGGCGGAGATGGGCCTGGACAGAAAGAACTGCCAGTTCCTCCTCCTGAGCTGGAAACAGGGGTGGTTGGTAGCCTAGGTAGCATTCAAAAGGAGACAATCCCATGGCAGAGCTGGACATGGTGTTATGGGCATATTCAACCCAAGGGAGATTTGTACTCCAGTCAGAGGGGTTGAGGGCGGTAACGCAGCGAAGCACAGCTCCAAGGTCTTGGTTAGCCCGCTCCGTCTGTCCGTTTGTCTGTGGGTGATAACCAGACGATAAACTCACTGAGGCGCCGAGTGCATGACAGAATGTTTTCCATACGTGGGAAACGAACTGAGGTCCATGGTCGGAGACAACGTCGTTTGGGATCCCATGAAGGCGGACAACATGGAGAACAAGGAGGTCAGCAGTTTCAGAAGCTGTGGGGAGCTTGGGGAGAGCAACAAAGTCAACCGCCTTGGAGAACCTGTCCACAATGGTGAGTATGGCTGTGTTACCATGAGAGGGAGGAAGGCCAGTAACAAAGTCGAGCGCGATGTGGGACCATGGTCGGCCAGGCGAAGCTCTAAAATCAGGACGGACCGTAGGCCTCGAACTATCACAGTGAGATTCCATCACTTGGCGGTTAAAGAACTTGTGATGAAGCTTGCTAGATATAGCTCCGGGCTACGATATGACAACTCTCCGGTGTTCTTCTACCCAGATCTGTCGGCTGACATCCTTCAAAAGCATCAACAATTTACGGCTATTAAAGAGAAGTGCAAGGCAAGAAAGATACGGTATGGATTTAGTCACCCAGCTAAATTCTTCATCACTGTTGGAGACTGCACTAAACCTTTTGTCTCTCCTGAAAACGCCAACACATTTCTAACGGAAAGAGTGGCTGACTGGGAGCTGGATAGAAATACGGTAGAAGACGACACTGTTTGACATTTATGAGCAAATCTGCTGCCGTACGGTAATGTTTAATGGTTTAATGGACTCCCTTCTTAGTTTTTCATGGGTTTGATAAGATTAACACTTTGATAGCCTGCTACTTCGGTAGTCAATTACTTTTTTTTGTTTGTTGAGTGTCAATGATGCTTGAAATATGAGGTTTCTTTTGAATTGACTTAACATAATGCTACCAGAAGTTTACTGTATCTGCTGAATGATGGAACGTGAGTTTGCGATTTCTTTCCTGGCTAACATTAACCTTGAGAACATAGGGTGGTACGGGGAGGGGGAAGGTAGACGAAAACGTTTATTTCTCGTATTAGAAGTATTTTTCTTTAGTTTTAATTGTATTTTCTATAGCACATACATGTTTGTGATTGTTACAGTCTTTGAGTATTCACTTGTGTCACCACAGAGTGATGTTAGGTGATCCAGATAGGCGCAATATAGGAACGGTCAGACTAGTCAGTTGGATCGTGAGGGGCATTAAAAGTCCCTTTAAAAGGGGTAAGGTTTTTGCACACTTGAAAACACTTAAAGCAGATATACTGTGTGCTTCCTCCAAGAAACGCATATCAAAACAAGTGCAGCAAAGGTTCTAAGGCTACGATGGGCATCACAGATATTTCAGTCTAATTGTACAGTCAAGGCAAGAGGGGTTGCTATCCTTATACATAAAAAAGATAAAGGTAGATATTTAGTTGTTAGAGGTTTACTGAACGAAATACCAGTAACACTGATTAATGTGTATGGCCCTAACCTCGATGACCCAGGATTCTTCTTAGCCCTTTTTAGGGTTATACCCAATCTCTCTCAATGATGATGATTAAGGGTGATTTTAACTGTGTAATGGACCCATTGACAGACAGGCAACGACCACAGTTATATAAATCCAAAAGTAGCTTGACTCTCAACAGCTTAATGCAGGGCTACAACCTTGTAGATGTCTGGCGATTGCTTAATTCCTCAAAAAAACACTTCGAATTTTTCTCATCAGTAAACTAATCTTATTCAAGGATAGATTATTTTCTCTTAGACTCCAGCTTACTCTGCACTGTCTCTGGCTCTCGTTATCACAACATTGTTATAACCCCTGTTTCAGTAGACCTTCAACTTAACTCGGAAAAGGGGAACTACAGCAGGCGGCTAAATAATTCTCTTTTAAAGGATCAGGTTTCTGCAAATACATTACTGAGAAAATGTCAGTGTACGTTAATCTGTCCGTCCGTCATCTGCCGCTTGTCCAGGGATCGGGTCGCGGGGGCAGCTGTCAGAAATATTAATCTATCAAGCATTGCACAGTCAGTCGGTGAACAAGTTTAAGAAAGCTTTATTGCTTGTGGCCGGCCCACAAGGAGACAAAAACATCACACGTCATTGTGCTACAAAGTTTGTCTGGTTCACAAGTCTTCAAGTAAGACTATATATTGGTGAGAAGTCTCCTCCCCTGCATATCAGCTGTCAATATGATCGATCCCAGAAACAGAGTGCGCGTGCACGTGGAAACTTACAGAGTTCTCTGACCCTAGGCTTGACCATATGATTCACTCAGCACAGATAAGGTTAACACATTTATTGCACCTCTAGCATACTAATGGTCAACCTAGGTCAGTTTGTCTGCGTAAGCCTCGTGTCATCTATCGATCATGTGGGGAGAGGGTTCTCTGCTGGCAAGGAATGTTGAACACAGAATCATTCTTATTACAGGATAACAGTTACATCTTCAATTTTTCCAACATATCCCTCCTGTTTATCCTGAATAAAAGGTGTTATTCCAAAACCACGCCTACACACAGCCAATAAAATCAAAAATACATAAAATCAAAACAATTCATAAAAATAAAACATACGTAATATTCAATAAGACTATACAGCATTATAGTCTAGTGGTGTGAATGCTTGGACATGACGGAAGCCCATGGTATTGGGTAAAACCCGTCATCACGAAGCAGAATGGTCATTTGATGTCTGATGCGTTGGACCTCATCTCAGATCTCCTTCACACAAATTCAAATAGAAACAAAGATTGCAACAAAGATTGTAACAAAGAAATCGATACAGAAATTATCAGGATATAAAAACATGCCTACTTGTTGTCAACATGGTCATCTCTAAAACCATCAAACATTCAGTAGACTGTCAGTCAGGTTTTTCTAAGACAGGCCCTGATTGTGCTCTTCCTCTCTAGTTTAGGTGATAAGCATTTCTCTCAGGTCAGGGAGTCATCATTCAACCAAACAAAAACCTGTTTAACCCTTAAGTCACCCCAGATTTTGTCTCCAGGTGTACTCCCCCAGTCAAACTTATCTCCATTTTATAGATTGCAAAATAAGCTCCCCCGAATCTGATCTCCTACAGAGCGGCCAGGACTTTTGGTCAACAGACATTTCTCTCCAGCCTGCTGCTAACTCTTTTACAACCTCTGCATGATAAGACACATCACTTTGGCACAAATCCTGAAATCTCTTTACATGCTCAATTTCGGTTTCTTTTAAAATTAATATCAACTTTCTGTAGTACAAATAGGTTTCTCAAAAACAAAACATTAAACTTTAATGCAACTCCCAAATAATACTTCATTAAGTCACAAATGAAACAGTTTTGTTATCTCCTCTTCCGACAGTCTATCACTGTTCTCAAAACATTCAAACTTCTGCCCTGGAACATAACAAATCAGCTGGAACATCTTTACGTAACTGGTAGAACGTATCATGATAGGAGTGTTTGTACCTAAAGTTTATTCCACAGAAAACATTGTTTACTTATCTCAAGATTAAAACTTCACTTCTGAATCTCTTTACCATTTGCATTGTTATCAATTAAATAGTCAAATCATTATATCCTTGGTCATAGCACCATTTAAAATTGTTCATACGTTTGTCCACAAACATACAAAACATAGAAAACGCAATGTCATCCCCATGACAATTCCCCTTGTTTCTCAAAGTCCAATTTGCTGAAACTGATGCCATGATTGTGTGCATGGTGATTGTGTAATCTTCTCATAGAAAATGTAGTCTAGTTGATCAAAACAGCAACCTCAACACACTGTACTATAGGCAACCTCAACGCACTGTACTATAGGCACAGCACAGAGTTTTCCTTAATTTGACGTCAAACAAAATGCACGCTTGACTCACGTGTACCATGCCATTTCCTCTGACACTAGCCAGGAATGACCCCGTTCACCTCGCTCATTTTCCAGGATTTAACGTGTAAAATCGGTCCCCACAATCCAGTCTCCTTAGGTCAGGGACCTCTCACTGGATTGAGACAGCATCTCTCTCCTGTCTGCGAATTTCAGAAGAAGTAGACTACACGGCAATTAAAATTACATTCTCACAGAGGTCAGTTGAAAGCAACTGACTCGTCGTTGGCCCATTCCTTAAACATTACATTTCTTTAGCTCAATAAAGTTCATGCATATCTTGTTCTCACTCAAATCGGGGTATGCTAAAAAAGTTTTTTCTTAAAGTTTTTCTTGAATAGTTTGTAAATCCATATGCTGTAGACACTCTTTCGTTATCACTCCCTCCTGTTGAGACATGATTAATCTCATGGCTCAATATTGTAGCATAACGAAATAGATACTTTAGTATCACAAGTTCCTCCTGTGTATTTACATAACCCCTCATTTTGGTGACACTCCTTGCATATCTCTCAAGACAGTGTCATCCGCATTTCCTAATGTTAAGACATCTTGTATGGCTGCCTCTTTTGCTGCCACATCTGCTTTAGCATTCCCAGAAAAATAAAATCAATGTTATCAGTATGAACTTCTAGTTGAGCAAACAAATTCTTCATAATCGCTATCTTTCCTTTTAGATAGTCACTGATGTTAAAACATTGCATCTTTTAACCATAGGGAACAGCAGAGTAAACATTATCCATTCCAACCACTAATTTTCAGTCATTAAATCCAGTTCTCAATACTAGTTTGTTTTGCTCATCTCAGCGGTGTTGTCTTTATCTGTCCTATTGTTTTCACTAGTGGCATCATACAGGAGCAATCACCTTTTCAAACCATAGTATAGGGAAGACTATTATGAATATTAGCAACAGTAAGCTACATATGGTACCACGAAGGTCACAATACTACGGATGAGGAAATAGGTCACCCATCCTTTCTACCTTTCCCTGCATACTGTCTCCTATCTTTTTAGCCTATTTAGTCTACACCCTATGTCTCTGTTGGCCGTTGATTTCTTCACTGAGTTTGAGACGCGCCGTTCTTTAAGAGAATGACTCCCCTTTGTAGTCAGACTTGTGCCTCAAGACTGTGGTGTGTAACTAATCTGTCCCTGTATCAATGTCCCTTACTTACAATGTGACAAATGCATCCAAAACGTCCTCTCTGCTATTTTGACTGCAGTGAGTGTGGTTAGTAGTACCTGATACGGTCCCTCCCACCTGGGCTGGACCAGTTATTTCTTTTTGATAACTTTAATCAATACCCAACCTCCTGGTTTGACTCATCCACTCTTTGGTTTACAGCTTCACCTGGAACAGAATTTAGCAGAAGATATCTATTTTCTAGTCTATAACTCTTCCGATTGTATTGGAACCAATTTATAAACCAGGGGTTCAATTTCTGCATTCTTATTGAATACCATTACACATCAAAGATATGCCGCTTTTAAATACAAGTTCTGGTCGGAAAGGCTTCAAAAAACCTCCCTGTTTGGCTAGGAATTACAACAAATGTTTATCATGCATTTGTTAACCACCAAACTTCGAATTCTTCCAAACGAACACATCTCTCAGCATTAATACTCACATAATTATGCAGAATTACCCTCTGGGATCACCTTTGCAAAAATTCAACGTAACGGGACGCTTAGGCCCCACCTTTCCTCAGAATTTCTGTAACTCATGTAAAATGTACTCAAACGACCAAAAACCTTGTTAGCAAATGTATCAAAATACTCATCACTTAACATACTTCAAAAGTAACCAAATTAATGTGTAAAATTCGCTCCAAATCCATCTATTTCTCTACATTTGCGTCTTCAATTTCTCAATGAGTCTGCGCATGAGTCATGTGGTTACTCATCTGGATCTCAAATGTCAAGCTGCAATTCCTTTACCAGCCTGTACCCGCCGCCATCGCTGTTGAGTCTGTCTGTAAGTTTGTTAGCTACAAATGTCGTTACCATAGTTGCAAATTCAACTTCCTGGACTCTCCTCGGTCTCAGAACAGCAAAATGCACTTTCTCCACGTTTTCACCGTTAGCCATTAGCCATTAGCTAACAAAGCCACAGCTTGGATCTTTTCCTCTCAGATCCCAAAGCTATCCTAGCAATTTGTAAAATACTAATTTCAACAGACTGGCAAATTCGCTAGAATCATGTCAGCCTTCTTTAAGACACATTTGAGACAAAAATGACCACATTCTCCTCACTACTCTTTAACTTTAAAAATGGAATTCAAACCAAACCCAAATGTTGGTTTCCTTATGTCTAAGCATTTCACACTTCCTCTGTACAACTTTTTAAAACAATTAACTATGGTTATATTTACATAGAACCTCGATATTTACAATTCTATCAACCCTTAGTACTATTTCAATTTCAAAATAAAACTTGGTCCAAAGTCTACATATGCACCTAAGATTGCTCGTCAGAGATGTTTACACATATCAGAGTTCTGGTTGGTCAAGTCTTCAACTAGTCCATTTGATTAGGTAAATATTAATACCACCAAACTCATACATTTTAGCAAAACAACCTCAGCAGCATCAAACACATATATGTAGCACCTTTGCCCTTAACAACATGTAGGCCTAATTTTTAAAAAGTCACGCGTCTATCTCTTTCATCTTTTTCGTGCTGCACGGAGTATATTCTTTACAGTAGCCTCCTCAATAAGGCTATGAACTTTTACAGGTTATATTTACTTCAATGGCATTCTCACAGAATTAGCAAAAATCTTTCCATTTGGTTAGGTATTTGAATACCACCAAACTCAGATATATTTCAAATATCTCAGTTCTGGTCGGTCAGATTATAACTAATACTGTTACCCGGTTCTCCCGTCATCACGTTCTTAGTAATTATAACCCCGCCTATTTACGTCACCAGTACTACTCATGCATCAGTTTTCAAAACACTTTGCTCCACCAATATTATGCACACGCTGTTAGGTTTTAGCAAAATGACTTAATTCACGAATACACCACCAATACCGATCTCAGTAAAATATGACGCCCTATATTAGCTGCACTGGATTTTCACCGGGTCTTAGCAGATATAGGACCAGAGTGCATCTTTACCTACTGCACTGTGGAGTTTTTGTCTCAACATAGGCCTAAAATAAAACAAAGTCGACTATATATATACAATTTATTCTTACCTTGTCCATTGAAAGCTGTGCCTCTTAGCTAGTCCAGAATTCCGTCACCTTTCCACCATCCTCCCCCCCAATATTTTTTTGCCTCTTTTTAAACAGCCATATTTGCTGCGAGGTTCTCCACCGTTGTGCACGTCTGCACAATTTTAGTTCTTGGTTCTGGATGGTGGAATGGATTTTGGAATCCGGCTCGAAGGACCATTGTGTCAGAAATATTAATCTATCAAGCATTGCACAGTCAGTCGGTGAACAAGTTTAAGAAAGCTTTATTGCTTGTGGCCGGCCCACAATGAGACAAAAACATCACACGCCATTGTGCTACAAAGTTTGTCTGGTTCACAAGTCTTCAAGTAAGACTATATATTGGTGAGAAGTCTCCTCCCCTGCATATCAGCTGTCAATATGATCGATCCCAGAAACAGAGTGCGCGTGCACGTGGAAACTTACAGAGTTCTCTGACCCTAGGCTTGACCATATGATTCACTCAGCACAGATAAGGTTAACACATTTATTGCACCTCTAGCATACTAATGGTCAACCTAGGTCAGTTTGTCTGCGTAAGCCTCGTGTCATCTATAGATCATGTGGGGAGAGGGTTCTATGCTGGCAAGGAATGCTGAACACAGAATCATTCTTATTACAGGATAACAGTTACATCTTCAATTTTTCCAACAGCAGCGACCTAAGCAGGGAGGCCCAGACTTCCCTCTCCCTGGCCACTTCCACCGGCTCTTCCTGGGGGACCCCGAGGCGTTCCCAGGCCAACCGAGAGACATAGTCCCTCCAGCGTGTCCTGGGTCTTCCCCGGGGCCTCTTCCCACTGGGATGTGCCCGGAACTCCTCACCAGGGAGGCGTCCAGGAGGCATCCTAATCAGATGCCCGAGCCACTTCAGCTGGCTCCTCTCGACGCGGAGGAGCAGCGGTTCTACTCTGAGCCCCTCCCGGATGACCGAGCTTCTCACCCTATCTCTAAGGGAGAGCCCGGACACCCTGCGGAGAAAGCTAATTTTGGCCGCTTGTATTCGCGATCTCGTTATTTCGGTCTCGTTATTTCCGCATCACTGCGGACGCCGCACCGATCCGCCTGTCGACCTCGCGCTCCATTCTTCCCTCACTCGTGAACAAGACCCCGAGATACTTGAACTCCTCTGCTTGGTTCAGGATCCACCCTTTTCCGGTCGATTACCATGGCCTCAGATTTGGAGGCGCTGATTCGCATCCCAGCCGCTTCACATCCGTTTGCGAACCGCTCCAGTGAGAGCTGAAGGTCACGGCACGATGAAGCCAACAGGACCATATCATCCGCAAAAAGCAGCGACCCGATCCTGAGGTCACCAAACCGGACCCCCTCAACACCCTGGCTGAGCCTAGAAATTCTGTCCATATAGGTAATGAACAGAATCGGTGACATAGGGCAGCCCTAGCTGAGTCTAACCCTCACCGGAAACAAGTTCGACTTACTACCGGCAATGCGGACCAAACTCTGGCACCGGTCGTACAGGGACCGGACAGCCCCGATCAGGGAATCCGGTACCCCGTACTCTTGGAGCACCCCCCACATGAGCCCCCGAGGGACACGGTCGAACGCCTTTTCCAAATCCACAAAACATATGTAGACTGGTTGGGCGAACTCCCATGTACCCTCCAGGACTCCGCGGAGGGTATAAAGCTGGTCCACTGTTCCACGGCCAGGACGAAAACCACATTGCTCCTCCTGAATCCGAGGTTCGACAATCCGACGGACCCTCCTCTCCAGGACCCCTGAATAGACTTTCCCAGGGAGGCTGAGGAGTGTGATCCCCCTAAAGTTGGAGCACACCCTCCGGTCCCCTTTTTTTAAAGAGGGGAACCACCACCCCGGTCTGCCAGTCCAGAGGCACTGTCCCCGATGTCCACGCGATGTTGCAGAGTTGTGTCAACCAAGACAGCCCTACAACATCCAGAGCCTTAAGGAACTCCGGGCGGACCTCATCCACCCCAGGGGCCCTGCCACCGTGGAGCTTTTCAACCACCTCGGCGACCTCAGCCCCAGAGATAGAAGGGCCCCCCCGATGTCCCCAGACTGTGCCTCCACGTCGGAAAGTGTGTTGGTGGAATTAAGGAGGTCTTCGAAGTATTCCTTCCACCGATCCAGGACGTCCCCCGTCGAGGTCAGCAGCGCACCATCCCCACCGTATACAGTGTTGACAGAGCACTGCTTCCCCCTCCTGAGCCGCCGGATGGTGGTCCAGAACCTTTTTGAAGCCGTTCGGAAGTCATTCTCCATGGCCTCGCCGAACTTCTCCCATGCCCGGGTTTTTGCCTCCGCGACCGCCAAAGCCGCGTTCCGCTTGGCCTGCCGGTACACATCAGCTGCCTCTGGAGTCCTACCAGCCAATAAAGTCCGATAGGCCTCCTTCTTCAGCTTGACAGCATCCCTCACCTCCGGAGTCCACCACCGGGTCCGAGGGTTACCGCCGCGACATGCACCGACCGCCCTGCGGCCGCAGCTCCGGTCAGCCGCTTCAACAATGGAGGCCCGGAACATGGCCCATTCGGACTCAATGTCCCCGGCCCCCCCCGAGACATGATCGAAGCTCTCCCGGAGGTGGGAGTTGAAGCTCCTTCTGACAGAGGGTTCCGCCAGACGTTCCCAGCAGACCCTCACATTACGTTTGGGCCTGCCAGGCCTGACCGGCGTCCTCCCCCACCATCGAAGCCAACTCACCACCAGGTGGTGATCAGTTGACAGCTCCGCCCCTCTCCTCACCCGAGTGTCCAAGACATGCGGCCCCAAGTCCGATGACACAACTACAAAGTCGATCATCGAACTGAGACCTCGGGTGTCCTGGTGCCAGGTGCACGTATGGACACCCTTACGCTTGAACATGGTGTTCGTTATGGACAAACCGTGTCTAGCACAGAAGTCCAACAACAAAACAGCACTCGGGTTCAGATCGGGGGGGCCGTTCCTCCCAATCACGCCCCTCCAGGTCTCACTGTCATTGCCCACATGAGCATTGAAGTCCCCCAGGAGGACGAGGGAATCCCCGGGAGGAGCGCTTTCCAGCACCCCCCCCAGAGACTCCAAAAAGGGTGGGTACTCTGAGCTGCCGTTTGGTGCATAAGCACAAACAACAGTGAGGACCCGTCCCCCCACCCGAAGGCGGAGGGAGGCTACCCTCTCGTCCACCGGGGTGAACCCCAATGTACAGGCACCGAACCGAGGGGAAACCAGTATTCCCACCCCAGCTCGACGCCTCTCACCAAGGGCAACTCCAGAGTGGAAGAGAGTCCAGCCCCTCTCAAGGAGACTGGTTCCGGAGCCTATGCTGTGCGTCGAGGCGAGGCCGACTATATCTAGCCGGAAACTCTCTACCTCGCGCACCAGCTCAGGCTCCTTTCCCGCCAGCGAGGTGACGTTCCACGTCCCTAAAGCTAGCTTTTGCAGCCGAGGATCGGACCGCCAAGGCCCCCGCCTTCGGCCGCCGCCCGTCTCACACTGCACCCGACCCCCATGACCCCTCCTGCGGATGGTGAGCCCACTGGAAGAGGGTCCCACGTTGTCTCTTCGGGCTGTGCCCGACCGGGCCCCATGGGAAAAGGCCCGGCCACCAGGCGCTTGCCATCGAGCCCCACCCCCGGGCCTGGCTCCAGGGGGGGGCCCCGGTGACCCGCTTCCGGGCAGGGGCAACTGAGAACCATTGTTGTGTTTCTTCATGGTTGGTTTTTTGAGCCACGCTTTGTCTGGTCTTTCACCTGGAACCTGTTTGCCTTGGGTGACCCTACCAGGGGCATGAAGCCCCCGACAACATAGCTTCCAGGATCACTAGGACACGCAAACCCCTCCACCGCGGTAAGGTGGTGACTCAAGGAGGGGGTGTACGTTAATACAAATGACAATGGTGATGTTGAGGACTCCACTCTATGGGAAGCCCTGAAGGCGGT
The DNA here is from genome assembly GCF_021917145.1 of Hypomesus transpacificus. Lineage (NCBI taxonomy): Eukaryota > Metazoa > Chordata > Actinopteri > Osmeriformes > Osmeridae > Hypomesus > Hypomesus transpacificus. The sequence continues at coordinate 5,490,203 of NC_061070.1, read as the reverse complement.
TATTAGGGGGGACATAATATCTTATCAGACTGCTGAAAGAAAGACTACAAGAAGTAAGTTAGGGTGCTTTCACACCTGACATGTTTGATCCGTTTCAATCGGACCATGGTCCGTTTTCTCTGAAAGTCCGGTTTGTTTGGATAGGTGAGAACACGCATTCGAACTCTGGTACGGACCAAACAACCGAACCATGGTCCCCCTAAAAAGACGGGACCTATTCCAGGAAGCAAACCAAAATGTAGTGCATTGTGGGTTGAAAAAGGATGTTGACATTTGACAGAGACAGCCGTGCCATTCATTAGCAGCAAAATTAGTTCAAAGAAAACGTGGGTAACTGATTAAGTGAAAGCTCTTCTGCAAATATGGGCTGATGATCATATTGCAGAGATACTTGTGGAGACACATAAGAATAGCAAGGTTTTTAAATTATTTAGTGATATAAGTTTACTGAAATAAAGGTTTATTATTGCACAGTGGACCAATGTCGTTGAAAAATAAAAAAACGTAGGCAGCAATACATAAAAGTGTGTGATAGTCTATGGAAAAGTGTTAGCTCGTCGGACGAAAAAATATAATTCCCATGGAAGTGATTTTCCCTCAATCATTTTCTGTCCAATAGATTAACAACCTGTATGACCGCGTGTCATTGTTTTTACAAACGTTGGTTCGCTTAAAACCGGACCGTGTGAACACTAACCGGACCTAATGAAAAATGCAACAAAGTAGCAACTCATCCACTGATTCGGACCAAGCAAACAGACTAATAGGTGTGAAAGCACCCTTAGTGGAAATACAGGACAGTCTCACAAATCTAGAAAACAGCTACAAGATTGCCCCCGACGCTTAATTGCTAAATAGGATTGTGGCTCTAAGATATGAGTATAATGACCTGCTTTCAAAATATGTTATCAAGTTACTGATACACATGAGACAGAAACACTTTGAATTGGGGGATAAACCACACAACTTACTTGCCAGGCAATTAAAACAAAAGCAGTCCTCCAGGGCTATATTTCAAATTAAAACTAGCTCAGGTCATATACTAACTAACTAACCCCAAAATGATAAATGACAGATTCAGAGAATTCTACTCACAAGTATATACGTCACAAGGCAATGTAGAGAAAGAAAATTTAAGAGTTTTTTGCTGGACTGCAGATATCTCATCTTACTGAGGAGGCCATCAGTGCACTAGATGCTGACCTTGACTTAAAATAACTCAATGCAGCAATTTCATCATTTCCAAGCGACAAGGCCCCAGGGCCAGTTGGCTTCAGCATGGATTTCTTAAAAAAATTAGGGAGGAGGTAACACTCTTACTGTTGCGTATGTTTAACCACTCTAAGGAAGCTACAGTACTTCCACCTACATTATATAACGCCAGCATCACTGTTATTCCAAAACCTGGTCGTGATCCCCTATTAGCTTCCTCCTACCGTCCAATCTCATTGCTACCATCGGAAACTAAAATCATAGGGAAGATTCTTGCAGACAGGTTGAAGAAATATATATGTAGTATCGTGCACCCAGATTAGACTGGATTTATGCCAGGGAGACAACTGCATTTTAATTTGCGCCGCCTTTTCAATGTTTTGTATAATAAACATTCTGCAGAGGCAGTTATTATTTCCTTAGATGCACAGCGTGCATTTGATCAGGTTGAATGGCCTTACATGCAGGAGGCACTAGAACAATTTGGGTTTGGATCTACTTTTAGGCAATGGGTGAAAATAATATATGCTCAACCCACAGCTTCTGTCATAACCAACCAAACAGCCACCTCTACAAATCTATAGGGGAACCCGACAGGGCTGCCCCCTGTCACCATTCCTCTTTGCCATTGTCATAGAGCTGCTAGCTATCAGCATTAGACAAAGTGCCACTATTTCCCCTATAGCTGTCAAAGGAACTTCACACCATCTTTCCCTGTATGCAGATGATATGCTTTTGTATGTCTCTTCGCCACAGACGTCAATTCTACCACTCTTGCAGTTAATAGAATGGTTGGGTCTCTCTTTGGATTTACTGTGAACCTTGATAAAAGTGAAGTGATGCCCATCACATATACATACAGTTAAGAGTTTCTTGAAAGCATACCCTCAAAAAAGCTTATACCTGCTTCACATATCCTGGTATTATTGTGACGAAGAATCCAAATGACCTGTTAAAAACAAACTGCCAAAGCGGATTGACAAACTTAAACAAAATATTGACTTCTGGAAATCCCTCCCTATCTCTTTGGTTGGGAGGTTCAATGCAATTAAGATGGTGGCGCTGCCTCAATTTATAATTTTTTTCCAAGGAGTCCCATTCTATATACCTCAATCATACTTTCAGCAGTTAGATTCAATATAATACCCTTCATATTGAGCTATAAAACGTATAGCTAATAGTGTATAGCAAAAAAACATCTGTGTAAAGCAAAAATGGAGGGAGGCTTTGCTCTCCCTCTTTTCAAACTCTTATCACTGGGCCACTCAACTGTCCATCATAGCTTGGTGGAAGAAAGGCCCTCCAGTTGACTCAGATGATTGTCCAGCCTGGTTGACACTGTAACGCTCCTTATGCAGGAGCACTTCACTCCCAGCCCTGTTGAATAGCCCCACCAAAGTGAACAAAACAGCCTACAGTGGCAGTTCTATCATGGCCAGCACTCTGAAAATATGGAGTCATATCAAACGGTACATAAAAGCACCTGGTACTTATTTGGATAGCCCAATATGCAATAATCATGCCTTTACCCCTGGCATGAGCTACTTTGTTTTTGTGATGTAGCAAGAGAGGGGGATATGTGACTTAAATTCGCTATACATAGAGGGTATATTTGCTTCTTTTGCTCAGCTCCAGAGTTTGTATTCAATTCCAGCTTCCAATCTGTTCAGATACTTGCAAATACGTGAATTCACCAGAAAACACATACCCAGTTATCAAAACAAACCATGCCATGAAACTCTGAATTTAATCAACAGATTTGACCCCCTCTGGAAAGGGGCGGTCTCATATTTCTATCAAACTTTGCTTGAGCGTACACCTACAGATTCCTCTGCTCACAGACAGGCATGGGCCAGTGAGTTAAATGAGGGGATAGGCAAGAAGTGCTGGGAACAATGTTTGGCAAATATAAGTGATTGTTCAGTTAATGTCCGACATAACTTGATACAGTTTAAGACATTACACCGGTTGTACTATTGCAGGACCAAGATACATAAGTTTGACCCATCGACATCCCCACTTTGTAACAGATGTAAGATTTCTGAAGGAACACTCGCTCATACTCTTTGGTCTTGTACAAAGTTGTCATCTTACTGGTTTGATATTTTCCAATGCTTCTCTAAAGCCTTTAAGAAAAATTTGAAACCAGATCCATTGGTTGTGATCTTAGGATGGACAGGGGCTCTACTTTTGACAGGGACTCTACTTTTGGCTAATATTAAGCTCAGGCTGTTTCTTTAGGTATGGTTGTGGCAAAAAAAATGATTTTTCTTACGTGGAAAAGTGACTCAGTACTAAGTTTTGAGATGTGACTAAGAGAAATAGGGAATGTACTTAGCCTTGAAAAGATCAGATTTCACAACAATGATAAATTGAAATACTATAATAAGATCTGGGACCCTCTACTGTTGTACATAAAGGGCCCTGACTGACTCCTAATGCTGTAAAACCGATCTATGTTTTCTATTGGATGTTTATTTTTTAACAATACTGTATTGAACTACATTATATTCATGTGTTCTGTTTTGTCAATATGTGCTATGTTCAGTCCATAACAAGAAGGAAAAAATATATATTTATGAAAGTGAGATGACACACATTATTAAGGAAGTGTGTGTAGGTTATGAACTCCTAATGCTAGCGCTCTCTCACTTGTTCTTTGACTTACACTATTTCGGCTAATAATGTTGCTTGGCTTTCTACCTAGCGAGCCAGCTAGAAAAAACAACGTTCAAGCCTTTTTTTGTCGTTCCCCTTCTCTTAAATTTTTTTTTATGATGATTATTTACTCTCTTTCTGGCTTTACTGGTGAGAATAAAACGTTGAAAGCGTCTTAACCAATGATGCAAAGTACGTAGCTAGCTAACTAGTACTGCCTGCTGGTTGTTCCCTCCCGGCCTTATACCGTAACACGTCACTCGTCATGACGTGTCTGCCGATGCATGCAGAGCTCTGTTTACCTACACCTCCACTCTCCCCACACACTCTCCTCATCCCTGCTGTTTCCCTCTCTCCCAGCGCAGGCCACCACAAGGCAGAAATGTGGCGATACCGCAGTGAAGTTTATAAGTAGCCCAAAATCCCGCCAACAGCGACCAATACATTTTCACCCGTGACACTGTTTTCAAAGTAACCCAATTTGGCTAGATAACCATGGATATGGCAACCATGTTTTGACACATGGGGGCACCTGTAATATTTGACCACTGGGCCTTCCATAAATAACACCTGCCTGTACGCATGCCTAGATATCAAACAGTTAGATGGCATATGTCAAGTGTAGTGTACACTACATGCCCGCGCTGTGCACGTGTCTTCTAAATACGTATGCACATTGTCAGCGCAACACCCTGTGTGTCCATTGTAAGTGTGTGTAAATTGCTTGCATGCGTTCAGAGGTTTGATAACATTGCACAAGTGTATGCAGGCATTAGTGAGCCCTTTGCATGTAAACCAGTAACGTGTATCACACCCCATACTATGCATGCATCTGCTTGTGTATCGGTGCATCAGTGGCGGCTGCTGGTCTTGCAAATAGGGGAAGCTCATTTTCGGCCTACATCATTTTCCATTTGTTTTGCTAGTTCACTGGCTAGTTATTCCCTACTGAGCTTGAATAGCTTCGGCAACTTTTTATGGTACAAAATCGCTTTCAATCTAAAGGAGATGCAGTCTTTTGACAGACCCTCCAATCATCACAGGGAAGCCCAGCGTCCAGGCCAGCCCACTCCTCCATTCACCCCCAGAGACGCTGAGCGTCCAGGGCGGGTCATAATCGCAGCATTTATCCAATGACCGTATGGTTTCAAAGCACTGAAAAAAACTGTTCAAAGCAGCCCAATTGAAGTCCATGTAAGCTGAGCTTCAACAGGGAAATGCACTGTGGCGCTACGGGAATGTATGAGAAGGAAATCAGTCGCCCTGCTAATATATGTAGCTGATTCTGAACTAACTCGTCTTTGATATGAACGTGTTCTAACGCATTTAAAATGTTAACACAATAGTAAATATATGACCATTATTTTTTGAAATGTTAAGGGAAGCTGAGCTTCCCTTGCAGTCTTAAAGAAATTGTCACTGCGGTGCATGTGTGTGTGTGTGCGTGCATGCGTGTGTGTGTGTGTGAGAGGGTACAGTGTGTCTGGTTTGACAGCCTGTTCAGCCTTTAATGATGGTGCGGCTCAGTGCACAGCACCTGGGGAGTCATGTGATACTGCTGCCAGAGCTGGGGAGTGTTGTTGTTGAGTGGATTAGCCCAGAGTGGAGATAAAGGGATGGCTGTTTCCTCACAGTTCCAGGGACTCTGCTGGGGCTCATCCAATTGAAAAGACCCTGCTAATAGTGACCGTCAGCTTTAATCTGACCAATAGGCTAACTGACTGACTGACAGACTGACTAACTGCCTCCAACAGTACGTACACATGCTGAACAAACACGAACACAGAGTTTTTTACTTTAGCATTTGGTTTACTGTATGATTGTCTAATTTGAATTCCCCCTGTCTTATCTCACTGCCCCCACCCTCTCACCCATTCTCCTCTCTCGACCCCATTTTCTCATCCCTATTCTCCCTCCCTCCACCTCTAACCCAGGCAACAGATGAGGACTCTCCTCCCAACAACTTCCTCATGTACACCATCACGTCAGCATCAGCCTTCCGCAGTTACTTCAGCATTATTATGGTGGAGGGCTACGCTGGTCAGCACACAAAGTCACATACATACGGATACACAGACCCACACATGGGCACACATGTACATACTCATACTGAAAGACATGCACATACTCATGCAGAAACACTCTTACCTGTTTAAACTGTTCTCTCCCTCCCCTCTTTCTCCTTTTCTCTCTCTTTTTCTCTCCTCTCCAGTGATCATTGTAAACAGTCCACTGGACTATGAAAAGGTCCCAGAGGGAATCATCTACCTGACGGTGATGGCCAGAGACGGCGGGAACCCGTCTCTCAACAGCAGCGTCTCTGTCACCATTGAGCTGTTTGTCAGTACACAACAACCCTTTATGCTGTTCAGTGGTTCATCCATCTCTGGTGGATTGTGTGTTGTCTTTTGAAACATTTGATTATGTCTCATCTGTGACAGAGCTTGAGACATGACAACAGGAAGCTTAGGAGTAGCCAGAGGAGCACCAGGATAGTGGGGATCCGTGACAGCACAGAGGGCAAAGACAGTCTGTGTCTTTTTCACGCTCACCCTCTCTTCCTCACCTCTCTCTGCCTTTCTCTTACTGTTTCTCTCCTCCCTCTCTCCCTCGCTCTTATCACTCCCTTTCTGTCCCTCTCTCTCAGGGTCTCATGTACCAACGCTTTTGTGCCCACTTCAGTCTTATTTGTTACGCAATTTGTGCGTAAAAGCATGGCGAGGTATGTACAAACATGCCGTACTGAGGTAAAAGTGCAGACTGCCTGTCGCAGGAACTGAAAAAAACAAACTGCGCTTTTCCGTGTCATGCAAATGCATTCACGGGAAGGTCAAGGGGAAAGTGGGAGTTTCCCATAAAGAGATGGGAGGGGATGCGTAAAGTGCGCCTAATTATGTATTCCGCGGTATGTACAAAAAACGCCCGTGAAAGTGCGCCTCTATTTTGCGGAAAAAATTCTGTGCCTCTTAAAAGCAGGTGTAGACTTGGATGCATGCGGGTTCCTTCGCATATGCCTCCTGGTGAAATTACAGCAGTAATCTGAGCAAAACGAAGACATAGGCAGAGGAGACGATCTGAATGGATTTTTGTCACAAGGTTCACACTTTTTCAGTTGAGTGAACACAAAATCATCACGGGTTACAGATTAAGCAGCCATGCAATATTACAGTTACTGGAATTTGTAATTTTGGTCCAGATTGCATTTTTTTGTGTCGGCGTGGAATTCCAGCCTTGTATAATATTTTAATCGCTGTTACCTCATGAACAAGCACATAAATTTCGTTTTCACTAAATCTTTGTTTTCGCTGTTTTGACTTTGGTGGCTGATCAATGATATGCTGATGATGGTGTCTTGCCACCTCAGCTGCCACCCCAGTTACATTTTTTACATTTTAGTCATTTAGCAGACGCTCTTATCCAGAGCGACTTACAGTAAGTACAGGGACATTCCCCCCGAGGCAAGTAGGGTGAAGTGCCTTGCCCAAGGACACAACGTCACTTGGCTCGGCGGGGAATCGCAACCTTCTGATTACCAGCCCGACTCCCTGACCGCGCAGCCATCTGACTCCCGGTTGGCAACTTTGAAAGGTTGTGGCTCATCGGACATTTGCGAGAGTGAATTTCTAATATCCAAATGCAAGTACATGCAGCACGAGATGACTCCATCCACCCTCCCCACCCCGCTGACCGAAGTTGCTTTCATTTGAACACAAGAAAAGCGCGAACTGACCATAGAAGGCTCCAACGCAAGGATGCAATTGTCAGCACTGACAGAAGACCACACTTGTGGAATGAAGTGTTAAGCAATGATCTATTAATGAATAAGAATAATTAGAAAAGTGCAGGGCTAACAGAGTTGCAAAGTTAGTTTTCCTGTTGAATTGAGGTTAATAACGTTAACTTGTGAATGCTTTGGGAAAGCAACAACAAAGATGACCGTGGTAAAGTTAGTTTGAAGTTTGATATCCAACAGATATTCGGATGCCCAGTATTGTGTTATTTTAACCGGTGTTTAGCACTGCTACGACCGGCCGCTTAGCCTGTTTTTGGCTGCCTAAACAACGCGTATGTTTAGGGACCGTCAACAATGTCAAAAGTCAATAGCTTTTTTTAACAACACGAACTAGGAGCGTCAAAATAATATTAAACTGTTGAACATGTATGCATTCATGCTGCACAGCCTTTATTTTGTTTATTTTCATCTCAGGTTATTAAAAATAAAATGTTTATTCAAAATAAATCTTCAAACTTCAATAGCTTTTTTGTCATGTGACCTATAATCCTGAAATTCATTTCAGAGTGTTCACTGACTATGCATACATGTTACACAGCCTTTAGTTTTTTCATTTTTATCTCACACACTTCTGCAACGGGGCCGCCCCTCAAAATCTCCTGCCACCCTCTTACCACCCCATGAATATTTTTCTAGATCCGCCCCTGCGTAAACACAACGTAAACTGAAGTATCACAGCGTGCGCAATCTGTCGTTTGGCCATGGCTCTAATAATGCTACGTTTGCAAATGCACGTTCATGAGACCCTCAGTGTATCTCCTTTCTCCTTTCCTTTTTATATCTCCTCCATCTCTCTTTTTCTCTCACTCCCCCCTCTCTTTCCCTCGCCCATATATAGACTCAGACCACCACAGGAGGTAAAGATTGTAAGGCATCTTCATTGTAAATTTTGCTCCAACACAGTGCCTAGACATAGTATCTAGTAGGAGCCTCCTCTTTCTCCCTGCCCGTGAAAAGGGTCAACACTTCACTCACCAGGGGGTCTCACAATTTAGAGTTTAATTGTATTTGCTGAATATTTGTTTTAAGCCTCATCAGTTTTTTTGGCACAATCTCTATCTTTTTTTCTCTCGCTCTCTCGCTCTGTAGGATGAAAATGATAACCCCCCTACTTTCAGCCAGCAGTCCTACATCGTCAAAATTCCAGAGAATATTATTGCAGGTGAGTCTGGGTCATTCTGGTAGACATTCTGGGGAATGGGTATGGCTCAGTGGTAGTGGACTGCAGATTAAGAGGTCAAAAATGCAAATCTCTCTGGACACCACTATGGATAAAAGCTTCTGCTAAATGAATGCATCACATTATTACATTACATTCTGGGGAAATGATGGCAGCCATGACATTAGGGCTTCTCCTCGGAAAGGGAAACATAGGCATCTTTTGTCTTCTCTAACATGTTGAACTGTCTGGGGTTCTAGGGGGTAAAGCACACCCAGCGGCATCATTAACTCAAGGCTTCAAATCATCTTTAATATGATCATATTCACTTACAGTATATCTTTTTCAGTTCTTTGTGACGGTTTTTATTTGCCTTCATCTCTCGTCCTGGTTGTTTTTGCTTCTTTTCTTTGACTGTAATTTTTTTGGTTCACAGCGAGAGGTTTACAAATTTATGGACATGCATTTATTCAAAGCAGAATATTTTCTCAAACAATAGATTTTTTTTCCAATGGTGGGGGGGGGGGGGGGGGGGGGGGGGTAACTGATCCCAGTCCACCTCCTCCTCTCCTTTACCGCCTGCCTGCTTTGGTATTGATCAGGGCTGTGCCAACTGTGGGCCATGCCAAACAAGCTGATTAACCTTTAATCCTTAAACCTACTCAATGCCATTCACTCATTGCTGGAGGGGCCGGATGGATTGGATCTGTTTTTAGAACTGGGACTGTCTCTCCACACCTCCTTTGTCTAGCTTCCACATCTCTCTCAGTCTTTCTCTCTCCTTTCCACTCTCCATGTCTCCACTTTCTTCCTCTCTCTTCCCCCTGTTTCTCTCTCTCTCTCTATCTCTCTCTTTGTCTATCATTATTTATTCTACTCTCTTTCCTTCCCTTGGACTCTGGATTTCCCTCTCTTTACCCCCTTCACTCTCACTCTTGCTCTCACCCTTCCTGTATTTCTCTCTTACACTCTTACTCTTCCTCCACCTTCCCTCCCTTCACTCACCATCTATACTCTCCCTCCCTCTCTGCCACAGGGGCCACAGTGGTGTTTGTGAATGCCACAGATTTAGACGCCTCACGGGAGTTTGGGCAGGCTTCACTCATCTACTCCCTGGAGGGCTCCTCCCAGTTTCGTCTCAATGCACGCTCAGGTTGGCGTATGTGCGTGCACGTGTGTTTGTGCATGTGTGTGTGTGTTTTCTCATCTGTGCAGTCGACAGTATGTGTCAGTGTTAGTGACAACATTTTTATGTGTGTGTGTGTTCCAGGAGAAATCACCACAACAGCCTTGCTTGACAAAGAGGTGAAGTCAGAGTACATCCTCATTGTCAGGGCTGTAGATGGAGGGGTGGGGCCACTACAGAAGACAGGCATTGCCACGGTAACGTGATGCCTTTAACACATCTTCTCCACTGTCTATGCACAGCTCCTGAAATAATGTTATTTCTCTTTCTCCTCTCTTCTTTCTCTCTTTCTCTTTTTGCCCTTTCCCTCTAATTCTCTCATTCTATTTCTCTCAGTAAGCCTTTCCCCTCTGACTCTTTTGCTCTCTTTTTTACTCTCGCTCTCTCCTCTCTCAGTGTATCCATCTCATTAGTGCAGACACTTACCTTAACATTAAACCTCATTACAGAAAATGAAACTTTAATGATTCCACTGTTTTGTCTTTGGTTTCTTCAGGTGAACATCACCCTCCTGGATATCAATGACAACGCCCCCGTCTGGGTGGACGAGCCTTACGATGCCAATGTGGTGGAGATGAGCCCCGTTAATACCGACGTCATTTCGGTGAGTGCTACTCCATCTCCACAGCTTGAACTTTGACTCCCGATAGGCCCTTATTGAATTAGAAACCCCTGAAGATGTTCTCTGTCCTCTCCTTAATGTGTAATTAGCGACTTGACTTGACCAGAGGCCTGTTCCATAAAGGGAGTTTACCAAATAAGCCTGGCTTATGTCAGTGAGTTGGACTCATTTATAGTTCATTCGGTTCCATAAAGCCAGCTCAACGTAGTTCGAACTCAGTTACTATGGCAACTTATGCTTCGAAACTAGCCTGGTCCGGGGCAGGCTAACTGTCAGGCTTACTGTGTGTGTCCACTGCAGCGATGCAAATCGCTTGCCATCGCTTGCCTTCCCACAGTGCACCACACTTGGGAGTGTTCCTGACAGATTAATGCGGATTAATGGAGTTGTAGTTCTATAAAGTCACTGTTGTCGTTTGTATAACGTCATGGCAAAGTGTGCAGACTTGGGTTTACGTACACGCAATATCTATCAGAATACAACTTTTACATATGTTAAGTAAAATCGCAGATACGCTTGCTAGATGGAGCATAATTTTATCTACTGCACAAAAGGTTTGTTTTTTACAACTCTTTTAGGCAGAGTGAAAGATTAAATGTTACGCCACCCGGGCACTCAAGGTAACCGGTCATGTGCCGGTCGTGTGCCGGCTGGAATAAAGAGTTGTCTATGGTCCCTGTTGTATTTCTTGAGACTTTGGTGTGTACGCTTATTAGGGTTAGGTTAGGTAACCCTAACCCTTTGAAAACTGTTTAATAGACATACACGTTGACATGTGTAAAAAAGTTTTAAAAAGTCTCTGCTAATCTGTCGATATGACTAGGGAGTCCCAGCTGGGCTAGTTTAGCTAGTTAACACAGAACCGAGTTACGTAATTTGACCACCAGGAGCACCGACAACGTCGGCAACCTTGTGCCTTGCATCATTCTTTTTGTTAATAATGTCTCTGTACGAAAACAGATATATATCGAACAGGACTGGGTGCGCAGCCACAAAGACCGTTAGTATCTCCTCCATCTTGAAACTGAAAGCTAGAAATGTTTACCATGGTTGCTACGAGAAACAAGAAAACATTCTGATTGGCCATCGCTAGCAGGATTGCTCCTTATTTACGTGAAGTTCCTTTATGCAACCAGACGTTCCTGTAACACGGATCAAAAGGGAAAACGATGATTTACCACGGACATTCTAATTTTCTCATTCTCATCAGTTCAATATGTAGGCTACATTTATAGAAAAATCAGCTTAAATGCATAGGCTACAACATTTAGCCTAATGCATTAAACAATGATGAACAATTATTTCAGAATGATAACCTAGCTACATAGACTATGTTAAACATATGCTATATGGTTGTGATTTCAAATGTAGAACTCAGATGGCTGAGCGGTTAGGAAATTGGAATATTAAACAGAAGGTTGCTGGTTCGATTCCTGGCCGTGACAAATGACGTTGGGTCCTTGGGCAAGGCACTTCACCCTACTTGCCTAGGGGGAATGTCCCTGTTCTTACTGTAAGTCGCTCTGGATAAGAGTGTCGGCTAATTGACTAAATGTAAATATTAATGTTTAGGCATCAGGCATATAAGTTTATCTCAATCTAAATTATCCCAGTATAATTATCATAGCCACATAATTGTTAACAGTAGCCTACAATTTCAAAATGAACATATACATCTATCCTCCATTTTCCCGACACAAAATTATAAAAAGTTAGGCTACTGTCAAAAAAGTCAATTTAGATGTGTTTAAAGGGTGTCTGTTTTTTTAATCGATGAAGTAAAGGTCTATAAAAAAGGACCTTGACCTACGTAGCATATCCTTCACGTCAATCATGGCGTGTCATTTTATTTTGATGAAGTGTCAAGAAGTCACGTGGCCGTGTGCATTGCTTTTTGCCGTGGTGGATCGATATAATCCATGTTCTACCTCTCAGGCTGCTTAAGAATAGGGTCCATGCGCAATTAGCTTGACTACTTAAATCTGACTTGAATTAGTAGGATTGCGTGAGCTGAAATTGGCCTTTATGGAACTGCTTTAGCCCCGCTTGACTTGTTAAGCTAATTCAAGTCGGTTTGGGACTTTAAGTCCAGCTTTTTTGAGCGGCCTTTTGAACAGGCCTCTGGTTGATATTGTAACGATGGCGCTAGGGGTCTATATTGGAGTGGATGCGTAATAATCGGACGCAGAGAAGAAGACCTTTTTATCCTGTGTCCCATACACCGCTCGACTACAGGTTTTATTACTACACCACCAATCACATGTGAATGCCAACAACAAGTCATTAACTCACATACAATTCACAGTTATGGCAACAACGATAACTTATAGTTACTAATATCCATACATCATCCACTGACAAACCTAATTGACAGAACAACAACACTCAACTCAAACATGCATACAACATTAACCAAACATGAAACAAGTATGTGAATTGCGCCACCCACAATCCTTTGCGCCAACAGCGCGAGTTAACACGCGACCAATCCGTGGGTCGCTACATAGCCCCCACCTGAGGGGTCAGTCGTCCCCGACAACCCCATCACCCAACAGGTAGTCTCTTAAGTGTCCTGGCCGTAACCGCCGCCGAGTTGGCCTCCTGGGACTGGTAGAAGGTGCCATAGGGGGGGGGTTACATTGTCCAGTGGGAATGGTGCCGCTGGTGTCGTTCTCTGCTCCACCCGTCTCTGGAGCAAGCGGGCGATATGGTGATAGTCTGTCCTGGTGCAGCACCACCACACGCCCCCGACCAGGCATGCGCACCCGATACACCACCTCAGAAACCCGTTCCATAACCTCACTAGGCCCCTGCCAGTGACTGCATAGCTTGGGTGACACCCCCTTCTTACGAGTAGGGCAATACACCCAGACCTTGTCACTGGGCTTGAAGGTCAGCTTCCGACACCGGGTGTCGTAGGCTCTTTTCTGCCGCACCCCAGAGTTAGCCTGGGCCTGACGAGCGTACTCATGGACTACTTGGAGGCGATCTATCAACCTCCGGTAGTAATCCATCTCCTTTCCTCCAGCAATCTCCGGCTCGGGCGGGGTCCCGAAAACCAAGTCCACCGGTGTCCGTAATTCCCGCCCAAACATGAGGGCAGCTGGTGTGCACTGGCTGGACTCTTGGACGGCCGTCCGGTACGACCACAGGACCAGGGGCAGGTGGCGATCCCAGTCCCGCTGATGTTGGCTGGTCAGGATGGCGAGCTGGGTAGCCAGGGTGCGGTTGAACCGCTCCACCAGCCCATCGCTCTGAGGGTGGAGAGGTGTCGTCCTCGTCTTGGATACTCCCAGCCGTCGGCAGACCTCGCTAAAGACCTGGGACTCGAAGTTCCGCCCCTGGTCACTATGGAGTTCCGCAGGGACCCCGAAGCGGGCAAACATCTCCTCTACCAGCCTTTCCGCAGTTGTGGTGGCACTCTGATCCGGCACCGCGTATGCCTCCGGCCATTTGGTGAAATAATCCATGGCCACGAGGACGTAGCGGTTGCCGGAATCAGTCGCTGGAAAGGGCCCAAGTATGTCCACCGCTACTCGCTCCATCGGAGCCCCCACCAGGTACTGCTGCAATGGGGCATGGGAGCGCTGCGTTGGCCCTTTCTTAGCAGTGCAAAGGTCACAGCAGTGCACATACAGCTCCACGTCCCGTCGACAACCTGGCCAATAGAATCGGCCCCTGAGGCGGCGGAGGGTCTTGGCGATGCCGTAGTGCCCCGCCCCCACCGAGCCATGGACGGTCTGAAGGACCTGTTGGCGGAGTTCACGGGGTACCAGCAGCTGTAGGAGGTCGCTTCCCCGGCCAGGAGCTTTCCACCTCCGGTGCACCAGCCCGTCATGGAGCTCCAAGTTGCCCCACTGTGATTGGTAAGCCTTAACCTCCGGTCCGTGGGCAGACACTTCTGTCCATTCGGGACGCCGCCCCGTCGCCAGCCAGTTGATTACCACCGCCAAGGTTGCATCGGCCTCCTGGCATTGTTGCAGCTGAGCGGAGGTCCATGGAGAACTCCCCTCGCAGTCAGCTGTCTGAATGGCTGCCACCGTCAGTGGTTGGTCCCGCTCCTCTTGTCGTTGGCAATACCGACATTTCAAGACTGCACAGGGGCGGCGGGAGAGGGCATCAGCATTAGCATGCAACCGCCCTGGTCGATGCTGGATCTCGAAGTCATACTCCTGTAGGGCCTCCAGCCAGCGAGCCACCTGGCCCTCCGGGTTCTTAAAGTTCAACAGCCAGGTAAGGGAAGCATGATCGGTGCGCACAAGGAAATGGCTGCCATGCAGGTACGGCCGGAATTGTCGCAGTGCCAGGACCACTGCCAGCAGCTCACGCCGGGTCACACAGTAGTTCCTTTCAGCTCGGTTCAGAGTGCGGCTAAAGTAGGCTACTGCGCGCTCCACCCCTCCAACACTCTGGGACAGTACGGCGCCAACTCCCACGTTGCTGGCATCAGTGTCCACGATGAAGGGCTGTTCCGCATCTGGGTAGGCCAAAATGGGAGCCTCGGTAAGGTCAGTTTTTAGCTGGGTGAAGGCTCCGGCACACACGTCGTCCCAGTCAAAGGGCTGTCCCTTGTCAGTCAGTCGATGGAGGGGTTTGGCAATCGTGGCGAAGCCCCGGACGAAACGCCGGTAATAGGACGCCAGGCCCAAGAAGCTCCGCAGTTCGGTGACGTTGGCAGGGGGTGGCCAATTCTGGACTGCGGCCACCTTAGCGGGGTCGGTAGCTACCCCGTGCGCGCTGACCACATGGCCCAAGAACTGCGTTTCTCTTGTCAGCAGGCGACACTTGGCAGGGTTCAACCGCAACCCAGCCTGACGAATGGCTTCAAAGACCTCTTGCAGGTTACCCAGGGCTCGGTCAAAGTCGCTGGCATGCACCAGCAGGTCATCCAGGTATACCACACAACGACTCCGTGGTATTTCAGCCAGTACCCTCTCCATCAGCCGTTCGAACGTCGCTGGTGCATTACAGAGTCCAAACGGCATAACACGAAACTGCCACAGTCCCTGTCCAATGGTAAAGGCAGTCTTTGGTCGTGCGTCAGGGGCCAACTCCACCTGCCAGTAGCCACTACGCAGATCAAGGGAACTGAACCAGCTGGAGCCTGTGATATGGTCGAGGGCGTCATCTATGCGAGGGAGGGGGTAAGAGTCCTTCTTGGTCACCGCGTTGAGACGTCGATAGTCCACGCAGAACCGCCAGCTGTCATTCTTTTTTCGAACCAGGACAGCTGGTGCGGCCCACGGACTGTCAGAGGGCTCAATTACCCCAGCAGCAGCCATCTCCCTAACTTTGTCTTCTGCCACCTGTCGCTTGCCGAGGGCCAGCCGGTGAGGCCGCAGGCGGATGGGTTGGGCGGTACCGGTGTCAATGGAATGCTGAACCAACCCCGTCCGCCTACAGTCCTCATCCTTTGCTGCAAAGATATCTGCATAGTCCTCTAGGAGGTGCCTCAACTGGCCGCACTGCTGTTGGTCAAGGCCATCACTGCTGCGGCGGCAGAGTTCCCTCACCGCCTCAGACGTCTCCGCCGATGTATGGTTGGTAGGCTGACCTGGCATGGAGTCGCTGGTGGCAGCTGTTTGGCAGCTGGCTTGCTGGTCTCTGACCTTTGTGTTCTTGTCCTGGCCGGCCTGGAGCGCCACAGTCTCCCCACCAAGGGTGATGGCTGCCCTCAGGACATCAACATAGGCACCCCAACGGGACAACAGGTCCAGGCCGATAATGCACGAGTCCTGAATATTGGCAAGCCAGAACTCGTGCTCCGCCTCCTGGTTCCCAGCCTGGATCCGCAGATGCTTCTTCCCCTTTGTAGCAGCCTTCTCCCCTGTCACCGTCACCAGGTTCGTGTCTGACTTTGCCCATGCGCCGGAGAGCGTCCCCATGGTTCCTGGAAGGACGCCAGGACGCACCAGTGAGACGGTAGACCCCGTGTCTACTAGAGCTTGGCAGGGTTGGCCATCAAGCCAGCAGTCCAAATACAGTCCCTTAGTGTTGCCTACACGACCAATCAACAGTTCTTGGCTTAAGGGAGGGGCCAACGATTGGGGTGGCGGGCCCCTCACTGCGCCACCCCCCCGTCGTTTCCCGTCTGCTGTGGTGCTCTGGAGACTGGTGCTGGTGCTGGGCAGTCACGGGCAATGTGACCAGGTTCGTCACAACGATAGCACCGAAGAGTGGATCGAGGTCGACGGTTCCCAGCTG
Organism: Hypomesus transpacificus; assembly: GCF_021917145.1. Lineage (NCBI taxonomy): Eukaryota > Metazoa > Chordata > Actinopteri > Osmeriformes > Osmeridae > Hypomesus > Hypomesus transpacificus. The sequence goes on along the minus strand of NC_061070.1, from coordinate 5,473,369 downwards.
GGGCTGGCCGCCGCTGAAACTGCACCTGACAAACTGGCTCGGCCTCCTCACCCTCACAGTCGATGGCCCGGACGTGTGGAAGGGACAGCCGTGGGGCAGCCTGAGTGCAGAGCACCGCCTCTGCCCGTACCGCTTCTTGAAGAGCCCCCTCCAGGGTTCTGGGCATGGTGAGACGCACATGCTGGCGTAGCTGCTCTGGCATAAGCCCCTTGAGGAATGCATGGAGAGCCAGCTCCCCTCTTGCAGCGGCGTCGAACATTGGATAGCCATGGCGGGCGTAGAGCTGGATATCTGCGGCGAAAGCGCCCAAACTCCCTCCCTCCTGGCGGCGACAGCTGGCTAGCCTGTCCCTACTCTGGTCAGGGAATGGTGGCTGCCCGAACCGCCTCTCCAAGGCCCCGGTCAAGGTCTCCAGGTTCCGCTGTTCTCCCGGGGTCAGATCCAGGAGCACCTGCAGCGCATTTCCCTCCAGCGCCAGGGCAAGATGAGTGGCGGCTTCCTCGCTGCTCCAACCACCATGCCACACTGCCAACTGGAACTGGGCAAGATATGGCTCCAGGAGCGTCTCTCCATTGAACTTGGGCACCTTCGCTGGTGTTCTTGGCATGGCAGTGGAACGGGGCAGGATGGCCCCAACATCCACCTGTGGGGACGCCCCAGGTAGGTCAGGTTGGATGTCCACAGCTATGGCTGTGTGTTCTGTGGTTCCACTCCCGGCCTCTAGGGGGCGACAAGGCCGTGGCACACTGGACCCATCAGCGTGGGACGACGTTCTTGCCCTGGAACGCTCCATCTTCAGCCTACGTTTCTCCAGGTGTAGCTGAGTCCTCTTAATGGTCTCTTCAAGATCTGCGATTTCTTCCTCCATCCTGCGTGGTTGCGCCATCCCACTTCTGACACCAATGTAACGATGGCGCTAGGGGTCTATATTGGAGTGGATGCGTAATAATCGGACGCAGAGAAGAAGACCTTTTTATCCTGTGTCCCATACACCGCTCGACTACAGGTTTTATTACTACACCACCAATCACATGTGAATGCCAACAACAAGTCATTAACTCACATACAATCCACAGTTATGGCAACAACGATAACTTATAGTTACTAATATCCATACATCATCCACTGACAAACCTAATTGACAGAACAACAACACTCAACTCAAACATGCATACAACATTAACCAAACATGAAACAAGTATGTGAATTGCGCCACCCACAATCCTTTGCGCCAACAGCGCGAGTTAACACGCGACCAATCCGTGGGTCGCTACAATATGTACGGACTCATTCTTTATTATTAAAGATGTCTTTACAGTGTGAAGACCACAGAACCACCAGCATGACATAGACTGTTGCACACAAGTTTTTGCTGACACATTAGTTGAGAGAACAACCATTTGTTGACAGACCACTGTCACATTGTAGGTCAAACACAAGTAAACATCTCACTATCAACCTCTCCCCACCATTGTCCTGCTGCTATCTTTGGCAGTGTGATGTCTCTAATTAAGCCCTGATTGTCCATTAATTAACGAGCCGCTGCTGAGTGTAATTAAGAGGGTCCGATTGCTAATTAAAATGTAGCCTGCAGTCATTCGCATACCAAATGACCTGAGCATCTGAGCTGAAAAGAGGAGGCATCATACAGAACGAGAGATGGAAAAGAAGAGAGAGAGAAGAGAGATAAATGGGTTTGAGTGATGGTTACGCAGTATCATTGCGCGAACATGAAAAGTCTTTCTCACTTTAGTGTCTTTGTTACCCTATTCTCAACTGAGCTCTTTATTCACTGCTTTGACTTCCAGTTAGGGTTCCGTTGTCAAGCCCTTTATACATTTGTCATGTAGAGACCCACCTTTAATGTAGCTCAGTAAATTCCCTACATCCACCCCTCAGCCTCCTATCCTGTAATTAGGCTGGCTGGATTCTGCCCATGGTGCTTTTCCATGGGAAGGGTAGGGCTGGACCGACACACCTGTTGATCTGTAGAGAGGGTGGCCGAGGCTGGAGACTTCAGGTCACTGTCCAGCCCTGCACACACACACACTCTGTCCAGCCCTGCTCACACACACTCTGATCAACCCTCTCACACATATGTTTAAACATTCCCCCCACCGCCTTAGGTCTCTCACACACTGCTCTCTGTCCTAAGAACCTCAGGTAGGCAAGTAGACAAGGCTAATTGTTTACACAATGTCTTTTATGTTTTCACCAAGGCACCAATTGATTACTTCAACCTATGCGTACGCTCTTATTTCTCCCTCCCCTTACCCCTCCCACCAATGCTTCTGTATCTCCTAGTCATTGTCTCACAGTTTTCAACCTCCATCCTCTTCTCTCCCCCCTTCCCTCCATCATCTCCTCACTGCTTTCTCCCCTCCTTCTCCTCCTCCCTTCATCGTCTATGTCTTTTCTCCCATCCCCTCTCTCCCTCCTTCCCCTCCTCCATCTTCCACCTCTCCAGGTGCTGGCTGTGGATACAGACAGTGGGGAAAATGGCACAGTGGTGTACAGCATCAGCCCTCCCAACCCATTCTACACCATCAGCAACCGGACTGGGAAGATCCGAACAAGCGGAGCTGTGCTGGACCGGGAGAGCACCAACCCCAAGGATGCCCTGCTCATGAGGACCATCATCATCTCAGCCACCGACCGTAAGGCTTCTTCCTCTTTCCTATGGCTACATTGCTGACTGACTGGCTGTGTTGCTGACTGGCTGTGTTGCTGGTTAGCTGGGTTGCTGCTTAACTGTGTTGTTGACGGGTTGGTTTTGTTGTTGATAAGCTAGCTGTGTTGTTGACTGACTGGCTTTGTTGATGACTGGCTTGCTTGAAATTGCCTGTTTTCTCTCAGTTTTTTGGGTTAACCTCTAGCTGGCGGGTAATGTCAGTTGGGTTAGCTGGTCAAGATATTTCTATATTAGCATAGTTCATATAAGCATTCTGCTAACTTTCATTGTGACAATGACATTTGTATTTGATCTTTAAAAAAACGGTCCAGAGTTTAATGTTTGTCCCTCTGGCACCCCCTTGTAGTGGGCAGGCCGCCACTGCATTCCTCAGTCAGCACCACAGTCTACGTCAACCTGCTTGACCTCAACGACAACGATCCCACCTTTATCAACCTGCCCTTCACTGCTGAGGTGCCAGAGGGTCTCCCCATCGGATCCTCTATCTTCAGGGTAAACTCCCAGGACAGCTGGCAACATAATGGAGACTCATCATTCAACATCATACATCATTCAACCTCCTCTGCTTTTTCCCTGTCCTTCTGTCCTCTTCTCCTCTCCTTCCTGTCCTACTTTTCTGCTCCCTCTGTCTTCTCCTTACACAGGTTCAGGTGGACGACCCTGACGAGGGCGGTAACGGTCTGGTTACCATGGCACTACAGGTGGGCATGCCCCGTCTCGACTTCTATCTGAACACCTCCACCGGCGTGCTAGTCTCCACAACAACATTGGATCGCGAGAAGATAGGCCTGTACATGCTGAGGATTGTGGCGTACGACGCAGGGAAGTTCCCTCGCACCTCCACTTGTACCCTCACCATCACAAGTATGGACCTGGGGTCAGGGAATATGGGTCAGGGGTGACATACCATACACTGGATGAATATCAGAGTAACAGAGGAGATGAGTATCTGACTTATAATAAGGTTAAACTAATTTCACATCCAATCATATCTAATAAGATAAAGTTCATACATTATTTTAATTTGTAAGTTCATAATGATTTATGGTTTGAAAAGTTATTTTATTATAGATGGTCAAACACAATCTTTGTGTGATTAAGATGCTATGTGTATTGCTGCCACCTACTGGATGGATTCTTCTGCCCCTGAGATTTACAGCTATGGTTCACCTTCAATGAGGGATATGTCAAAGAGGGATATGGCAAAAATCAAGATGAAAACATGATAAATACAGTATGAGTACATTTGCGTCTGTCCGTGTGTGTGTCTCTGTGTCTCTTCGGGGCAGTCCTGGATGTGAACGACGAGACGCCCACCTTCTTCCCAAGGGTGTACAATGTATCTCTGCTGGAGAGCGTGCCCAGAGACTATGTGGTGGCACGCCTCAACTGCTCCGACAACGATGCCGGCCTTAACGCCGAGCTCAGCTACTTTATCACAGGTCAGAGGTCACAGGTTCTGTGAGTGTATGTGTGTGTGTGCCTACATGTAAGTGTGAATGTGCGTTTATGTACAGAACAGACTAGAAACCCATTGTGCATTTTAATACAGTACATGTGTATGTGTGTGTGCGCGCGTGTGTGTTGTCAGAGGGTAACCAGGATGGTAAATTCAGCGTGACCTTTAGAGGGGGAGTGTTGCGAACCGTGGTGGCGTTGGACAGAGAGACCCAGGCTGCCTACACGCTGGTCATCGAAGCTATAGGTGAGTTCTACAGTCTAGTCTACAGAAGCTGTCCTTTTGGATGTGAGAGTGACTGAGTGCTCACCAGAGTGGTTGGTTGGTACTTCATATGGTGCAGTGAGCTCAAATTCAAAGCTGAAGTTGATGGTATCTTTCTCTCTCTTCATCCATTTCTTAAGGCCCGTTCACACCAAGAACGATATATACCATTTTAAGAATAGTTTTATATTTAAAACAATAGCAGAGTCCACACCACAATGATAACGACAACTATAAAGCGGAACAATATAGTTGGGATCACAATGTTCAGCTAATGAACTATAAAACACTGATAACCGATCAGAATCCATCTGAATTTAAAGCGCCCACGCATTTGAAATGGAAGACAACATTGCGAGAAGGTAATTGTCGAGGTTGGTGTGGTAAATATAGTTATAGTTATAGTTATTGTTATCGTCCTTGGTGTGAACGGGCCTTGAGAGGTGTATGTATTACCTCTAAAGGATTAAGATTTAGAGTGTGCAGGTCCCACTGCTTGTGCATCAGTCTCTGTTCCTCTCTGTGACTGAAGCAAGAACCAAAACTTTTCTGGGGTTTCCTGTTGTTCTAGTATCAGTTGACTAACCAACTGTGTGTGTGTGTGTGTGTTTTTGCCCATTTGTGTCAGATGTTGTTTTTGCGATTTCTCATTTACATTGTAAGTCAATTATGAGTTCATATAGTGAACAACTAAACATGCATGTATCTGTATGTGTGTGTGTGTCTGTGCTTGTGCTCACCTTTGTGTCCATGTGTGCGTGTGTATGTGTCAGACAATGGACCAGCAGGCAGCAGGAAAACCGGTACGGCCATGGTGTATGTAGAGGTCCTGGACGTGAACGACAACAGGCCCATTTTCCTACAGAACAGCTATGAGACCAGTATACTGGAGACTGTGGCCCAAGGGACCAGCATCCTGCAGGTACACACGCTCACATACAGTACTCACACACTCATGCACACATTCACATACCATACACACACAGATATGGAGACACAAATGCACAAACAGACAAAAACTCAGACACACACATGAACACAATCATGAAACAAGGCAACATTTTTTAAAACATTATTTACTAACTGTTACTAACACAACAATCAATGTACAATACAAAACTAAATAAAACATGTCAATTATCCTTTTGGAAAGGGCTCAAGCCGGCCCTTCCCATCTTGTCAGTAGCTACACAACCTCCAAACACCCGAGGACTGAATCTAAGATGGCCTCATCAAAGCTTTGTCAAATATTAGTGTCACTCTGCAGTGTTCTGAACTTGCTGTTCACAAGGAAGTATCACGTGTGAGTTGAGTCATCCTCAGGTGGGGCCTGTCATATTTCTGTGACAAAGTCAAACAGGCAGGGCATGGTGAGGTGGGGCTGCTGGGGGATGCTGTCGGCCTGTGGTCGGACCAGGGTGACATGGGTATTGGCAGGGTCCGATTCGGGCCTGCGCTGCGGCGGTCTCCTGAAGGAGCAAGAGTAGGAACGGCGGTAGGAGCCCAGCCTCTTCCACAGCTTCAGTTGGGGCTCGCTGGAAAGAGAAGATCCGCAAGCCAGGGCCCCTCTTGGGCTGCAGCCCCCCTCGAAGCTCCCCTCTTGGGTTGAGGACGGCCTGCAGATGGCCAGGCAGGCTGCAACAAGTGCAAACAGGAAAAACAGACCCAGAACTAGCATGATGGTCAGGGCAGGGTCATGAGGTAGTGGGGACAGAGAGATTGGGGTGGAGAGGGATAGAGAGAGAGGGGTGGAAAAGGAAAGAGAGGAGGTGAAGAGCGGGGGAGAGAGGGAAGTAAAGATAGGAGAAAGGTACATGGAGACATTATTGGACTCTGCAAAGGAAGAGACTGAGGAGATGTTGAACCCTGGATCACTGGAGTTCATCTTGGCTCTGTATAGAGGAGAGGGCAGGACACAGAGATTAGAGGTGGCGAATATGGGTGTGTTTGTGTGGATGTGGGTGTGAAGGATCACTTGAACTCTATCAGTGTCACAGCAGCTCTCTTGATATGTGCTGCCTCACTGGCCAAGCTGAGTAAGGCTTATTTGGGGGGCTAATTAGGATCATACTCTCAAGGAGTTGTTACACGCACACACACACACACCATAACACATGTGCGCACAGGCTATAAAATTTGACATTTGGTGCAATTATGTAGCTATTAAGCTACACTGAGTTGATGCTTGACAGAGTTTCTTCACTGTAATACAAATTGGGTTTATTAACGTACCCCCCACCCGTTAGAACAACCACACCCATCACCCCTCCAGTCATTATAATACCCCCACCCACCACCATCCCACACACCACCCATCTTCTCTAGCACAGTAACATTTGTAAATGTCATCGTATTTAATTCAGTGGAGACAAAGCATGGCTTATCGGTTTAGGGGAAACACATTGGGACATGAAATTATTTTTGAGAGCAAATGCCAGGAAAGCTGTGAAAAGGCCACTGGAGCAGGATGGCTCGTTAGAGCACTAGTTCATTAGTCACCCACTCCCCAGTACCCCCCACACACACTCACACACACACACATACACTGTCACTCTCTCATTGTTTCTCACTCTTTACTTTTGACACCTCAGTTACTCTTTGACAACCTACCCTCTTTGCCAATAATAAACCCATAAACACAACACATTTTGAATGACTCTATCTCTCTCTGTGTCTATCTCTGGCTTTCTCTCTAACCTTGTCTCTATCTATTTTTATAAATACAATGTCAACATTATGATCAACAATGAGCAAAGTTCAGGACATACATGTACAGTACCTCTTCATCAGCTCTCAAAGCTTCCTCATTGGCAAATTTTGCAGGGGGCATATCCTCAGCCCCTCCTCCCCTCCACTCCCTACCCTTCCCTTCCTCACCCAGCCTGTATCCATAAAGTCTGAAACTCATCAAACTCACACACACTCCACATATGTACGGGACACGTATCTATTGCATATTTTACAATTACAACCGTACAAAAACACATTCTACATATACAATCTTGGTAAAAGTACCTTGTTTAGCTCTGATTTAAACTTGTTCCTTGGCTCCACACTCCTTTCCCTTCACTCCGCTTCTTTCACCAACAGTGAGGAAGGAGGGAGGAGAGAGGGAAGGGGAGAACAGGACTGGGGGATAGAATTGTGATCATTAAATCTCTCCAGTGTTTTAACCTGGGAGAGCCTTAGACAATGCTGAGTTTCTGGTGCTTTATTGAGGTTTACGGTTGAATCTCCTGACAGAAACACAACAAACGCTCAGATTCCCGGTGCTTGGCCTGGCAACTTGGGCTCAGCAGGTTGACACCCCTCCTAGAGCTGAGATGGTACAGTCTGCTGTGTAACACCCTATTCATCACTCACTAGACTGACCCCCCACTCTCTTTTCTCCCGCCCCCCTCTCTTCCTCTTTCTCCTCTCCTGTCCACATCTCTTTATAAAGCTAATGAGACTAAAGCAGGGCCCCTCTTCATGGAGGGTGTGTGTGTGTGTGTGTGCATATGGTGTGTGTGCATGTAGTGTTTGTGTGTGTTTGTACATGCAATGTATGTTTGAGGTGACTTAGATGATGTGTGTGCTTCGGTAGTTTGGTGTCTGTGATGATCACAGTGCTGGTTGGATGTTTGTGCATGTGTGGATGTTAGTGCATGCAAATGTATGTGTGTTTTTTAATGACATGTTTTTTTCCAAGCATACCCACAGGTGTATCTCTGTAAATTATCTAACTCCTGGCTGCACTCAGTATTATATCATGGAACCATCTCAGAATGGACCATGGAGCCTGGCTGTCTGTAGTCTGTTTGTGTCTCTGTTTTCTGCTGGCTGCCAGCCTGCCTGTCACAGAAACAGGGAGTGAAAGAGAGGGAAAGACCAGGAGAGAGGAGTGTAAACAGGGGCGAGAGACGGATAGATAGGAAATATATAAGAGATTATTAGAGAGAGAGAGAGAGAGAGAGAGAGAGAGAGAGAGAGAGAGAGAGAGAGAGAGAGAGAGAGAGAGAGAGAGAGAGAGAGAGAGAGAGAGAGAGAGAGAGAGAGAGAGAGAGAGAGAGAGAGAGAGAGAGAGAGAGAGAGAGAGAGAGAGAGAGAGAGAGAGAGAGAGTTGTGGAATGGTGGCCAGGTTGTATTGGGGTTGTTGTGGTAGCAAGCTCCAGAGGGGTGTGTGATTGTCTGAGGGAGGGTTGATGATGGTGATGATGGTGATGATGATGATGATTAGCCTTTGGTTTAGTTCAGAGGATTTTGTAGTGTGTCCATGTGTTTGAGTGTGTTAGTATAATATGATCATAATGTGCTCCGTCTTGTCAAATTGGGTATTGTTATATATGAGTATGCTTTGTTAATGCTTTGAGGGTGTGAGTCTGCGCGTGCCTAATTGTTCCAATCTTGTGTTCATCTATGTGTGTGTGTAAGGTATATATTTGTGTGTGGCTACTTAAGTCCTGGGGGGTATTCCAGAAAGTGGGTTTATTGAAAACCCTGAGTTGGGTAACCCTGAGAACTCTGGGTTTTCCGTTCCAGAAAGAGAGGGAATGCCAACTGTGGGTCAGTGTCCATGGTAACTGACTATGTGAACCTAACCTGCTTTTGCATAACAAATTCTGCATTTCTACCTATCCCCTATCCTCTTTCTGAGCCTGATACAGTTGGCAGACATGGGGTATGGGCTTTCCTGGTTCAAATGACCGATCTCAAAAAAAAAAATATTTGCTTAGTCGGGAGAGCATTATAAGACCGCGATTAGATGTGCCTTAAATCCCTGATGAATCCGTTTTCCGTCACTCCATAATTTTTGTTTGCAACATTCTCAGCTCTTACATCGCTAATGTTACACAACGTGGACGTGCACTCAGAACTGACCAAATGCTTTTTTCGACAGAAATAAAGATAAATCATTGACATTTTATTTGGTCTTCTTTATTGTCTACAAATAGAAATCCAACAATGAGTATATATTGTTCCTACAATTCCACAGTTCTACATGCAGCATTCAACGTTTCTTTATCATCATAATCATCATCATCCTGTGATGAAAATCATTCTGTTCAGGGTTACTGCTACTACAAGTTGAAATAGGCACTAACTGATATTTACTTATGTCAAATATAATTAAAACCAAAGTGATGAGTCTACAATCAAGAGCTTATAGGTCTAAGCAAAATATGCCTTACCTGTTTGTAATATGTTTTTATATTTCATTTTAAGCTGCTTTCCAGTGCGCTCTGCACCTGTGGGATGCACCTACGTGAACATCTATTTCATACATTCCACCACTTTTTCACCTGTAATATTAACGGACAATGTGGTTAAATGTTCAATGTATGGACTGGCTACTGCATTCAAATGTAGGCCTGCATTGACTCGGCCAGCAATTGTCTCTCACACCAATTGTCTCTCCTTCGCTGCTATAGCCATGTGCTTTTTTCCGGAATGTGTGCTCAGATTCTCCATAAACACATATTAACACTTCTAACTGAAGTAGGAGGACGTTCTTTGTCACCGGGTGCCATGGTGGATTAGTATCGGAGTTCCATTGATGTTGGCTTTTTATAGTCCTCATGCACACGCTTAACTCAGAGTGGACATACTCAGAGTTGAACTAATTCAAACAAGCTGTTTTGGAACAGAAAAGTCAGAGTTCAGGGTTGGGCTTACAGTTTGTTAAACCTGCTTTCTGGAAATACCCCCCCTGCTGAGTGTGTGTAAGATGTTTCTATGTGTATGTGTGTGTCTGCAGGTGCAGGCCACAGATGCAGACCAGGGAGATAATGGCAGGGTTCTCTACAGGATCCTTTCCGGTGAGTGTGACTTCTTCTTTCCTGTCTCACACGCGCAGAGTCCCATGTCTCACATGGGACTCTGCCATACACTATGCTGAAGTAAACAACTTAAACACGGCAACAAACAACACATGTATTACCATGTTGCATAACTTGACTTTCTGCCTCCCTTTTGTGAGTGTGTGTGTGTTTGTATGTCTTTGGTGGGTGTGTGTTTGTCTATGTGTGTGTGCTTGCAAATATGGTGTGCTTGCATATATATGTATGTATGTATGTATGTATGTATGTATGTATGTATGTATGTATGTATGTATGTATGTATGTATGTATGTATGTATGTATGTATGTATGTATGTATGTATGTATGTATGTATGTATGTATGTATGTATGTATGTATGTATGTATGTATGTATGTATGTATGTATGTATGTATGTATGTATGTATGTATGTATGTATGTGCAGGCAACAGCAACAGTCAGTTCAGCATCAACCAGCTGACAGGCATGATAACACGGGGCCTCAGGAACCTGGACAGAGAGATTAGCAGCTCCCATGTGCTGGAGGTGGAGGCCTACAACAGTGACCAGGGCCCCATGAGGAGCTCAGTGCGGGTGAGGGGGGAGGGAGGGAGTTGACGAAGGAAGAAAAAGAGCAAGAGTGGTGGGGGGTGAGATAAGAGTATTGAGGGGAGGAGAGAATGAGGTGAGAGGGTGAGGTGAGGGTGAGGAGAGAGGATAAGCTATTAGTGTTCGTACAGTGTAGAAACCACCAGACAGAAATTCTGGGAAATGCATGGAGTTGCCTTAATTTATTTAGAGTGAATAAACTTGTGAAACAGATAAGTAATGCCGGTACATGTATTCCGTTACTTACCAACACTGTGTGCATGTGTGTCGCCCCCTGCAGGTGATCGTGTATGTGGAGGATGCCAATGACGAGGTGCCCGTGTTCACCCAGCAGCAGTACAATCGTCTGGGCCTCCGAGAGACAGCGGGCATCGGAACCTCAGTCATTGTGGTGCGGGCTACAGACCCCGACACTGGTGGGTGTGTGTGTGTATGCGTGTTTGTGTGCACAACCTTCCCACTGATGGGCTGTGTGTGTGTGTGTGTGTACAAACTTCCCGTTCCTCTCTTCCACATACACAATAACACACACAGTTGACTTGTTTTCATGGAGCTGGTATGTATTGTTCCATCCAGATTTTGAAAATGAGATGCTCTGTAACTTCCTCTCTTCACTTCCTGTGTTCTGTGACGCGGCTTAAATATCCTGTGGGGGTGGTGTTCAATGTGACATCCACTCTCCGGAAAGCAGGCCTTTCTTGTCACCCACAGCATTCACCTATAGCTCAGCATTACCAAACTTCTTTCATCTGGAGGAGTACAGGATATGTGTACAAAGTTTGGTTTTCACAGCAGTGGCATACAACCACATATTTCAATAGTATGTTAAAAGCAAACATTGCACTAAATGGGTTGCTGTGGTGACAAGAATAACGTTTCCAGCTCATCTCAGTCTCCCTTCCCTCCTCCCCCTGCCCCCACCTCCTTTGACCCCTATCCATCCCAACTCGCTCTTCATCCTTCCCCACCCGCCACCTCGATGCCCCTGCCTCGACTCCCCAGGCGACGGAGGTGCGGTGTCGTACGCCCTGGTGTCCGGTTCGGACCGTAAATTTCAGGTGGACACAAGCACTGGGCTGCTGACCACGTTGGACTACCTGGATTACGAGACCAAGACCAGCTACCTGATGAACGTGTCGGCCATCGATCAAGCCCCACCCTTTCACCGAGGCTACTGCACCGTGTACGTTACGCTGCTCAATGAGCTGGACGAGGCCGTTGCCTTCTTCTCCGCCGGCTACGAGGTTTCACTGCGTGAGAATATCGCCACAGGAACCGAGGTGGTGCAGGTGCAGGCGCAGTCAGCCGACAACCTGAACCAGCTGACCTACCGCTTTGACCCTGACACTTCACCAGCTGCCCTGGCGCTCTTCAAGATTGACAGTGTCACTGTAAGTTACGGAGAATGGGGAGGGGACAGAACACGGAGGAGGTTATGTTTATAGGTGACAGAGTTTCTGTCTTTGATCAACTCTCTTACCTTCCCTCTTCTCTTCTTTTTGTGATATTGTCCCTGTCTCCTTCCTGTTCTGTATGTGTGTGTCTGTGTGTATGTTCCCTCTGTTTATCCTGTTCTATCTGTGTGGGTGTTTTCTCTCTCCTTCCTGTTCCACCTGTACGAGTGTTAATATTTCCATTCTTTCATATCTCGTGTAATTTGTTTTGATTAATTGCGAAATGAGCCCTAGTGTGATCAATTTTAACCTGCGCTTTGATAGCTGGTTTATTTGAAGCTCTTAATGTGTTATTTTGTTTATACTGTTTACATTGTGAGTGTGTGTCCTGTTCGATTGGATATGTTCTTTGTTGTGTTTTAATTTATACTCTATGAAATCTTAGGAAGTCAAAGACAAATTTCCAGAAAGGGATGACAAAGTTGTATCTACCTACTTACCCACCCACCTACCTACCTACCCACCCAACTATTCTGTTCTATGTGTGTGTGTGTGTGTGTGTGTGTGTGTGTGTGTGTGTGTGTGTGTGTGTGTGTGTGTATCATAGGGTCGTATCACAGTGACAGGCTTGCTGGACAGAGAGAAGGGGGATCTCTACACCCTGACAGTGGTGGCTGATGACGGAGGACCCAAGAAGGACTCCACTGTGGTACTAGACCTCTCCAATATAATGCAATACTACTTTAACCGTACTCAGTGACTTCACAAATGATATGACCCTGTTATTTGCATCCCCTGATCTCTCCCAGATTCATGTCTTTGCTATCAAGCCATAGTGTTTTGTTGGTATGTTGGATCTGTATAAAGCATTTGATTCCATCCTTCTTCTTCTATCTTATTTTATGCTCTCCACATGGAATTGTAGAAGGTAAGATTAGGCTTTCAGGTTTAGGGCACTGTCTCCTAGGGTTTGTGTATAGAGTGTGTGTAAAATACTACAATTATTTCATATGAATATCATTATGACAAATTATTACATAAGGAATAAATAATCTTTTACATGCTTTGAGACAGCTCATTCATCAGCAATTCTGTTTATTCTTAAGTTATTAAATATTGAATTAAAAAATTGAAGGTAAGTAGGACTTCATTGTCATTGGTCCATGTTTCACCATTTGATAGGTGTCCATCACCATACTGGACGAGAATGATAACAGTCCAGAGTTTGACATCACATCTGATACGTCGGTTGGCATACTAGAGAACACGCCCATCGGGAATAAAGTGGCGGTGGTTCTGGGGCGGGACAAGGATGCAGGGAACAACGGAATGGTGAGGAGAGAAGAGAGAAGGAAGGCGGGAAAGGGGAGTTGGAGGAGAGGTATTGTGCTTTCCACCTGGGACTTTGAAGTGGTCATGTCTCCTTTTCCTTCCCCTTCCTTCTCTCTCTCTCTCTCTCTTTCTTTCTTTCTTTCTTTCTTTCTTTCTTCATCAGGTGAACTTTTCTCTGGTGGCAGGAAACATGCAGGATGTGTTTGAGATCCGAACAGTGAACCATACCTATGGAGAGATCTACGTTAACTCTGCTCTGGACAGGGAGACTGTGGACCGCTATCTACTCAAGGTCAGGCAGCACTCCAGGAACAGGCCCTACATACACCAGTATCTTACTTACACCTATAGGACTAACACACCTGTAGGACAGAAACTCCCTACCAACACCTGTACTTACTCCTGTGAGACCTAAATACTCTCTAAATGTGTTTGTATATGTTGAAATGTTTGTGGGAGTGCATGTGTGTTGTTAGGGATAGTTTAACACAGTGTTATTACAGGTGCGAGCGACGGACAGTGGCTCCCCTTCCCGTTTCTCAGACCGCTCTCTCACCATCAACATCCTGGATGTCAACGACAATACACCCATCATTGAGAACCATCGGGGCTATAATGTCAGCGTCAACGAGGTGAGATGCATACACAAACAAACAGGCATACACAACTACACACACAAAGACACACACACCCACACACACATATGCATACATCACAGGCAAACACACATGCCTAAAATAGATATGCATACAGTTGCTTATGTCAGTTTGTGTCCAGTGCTTGCTATATTTGTGCTTTTGTTCATGTATGTGTATCTATATGTCTGGTATGTGTGTATCTATGTGTCTGGTATGTGTGTATATGTGTCTTATATACGTGTACCTGTGTGTGCTTTGTAGAACGTAGGTGGCGGTACATCTGTCCTGCGCGTGGTGGCGACAGACCGTGACATCGGCCCCAACGCCATGCTCTTCTATTACATCACCTCGGGTAACCAGGACCTCACGTTCCGCATGGACCGCATGACTGGAGAGATGGTTACACGACCCTCCCCGCCCGACCGTGAGCGCCAGCAGGAGTATCGGCTAACTGTCACTGTGGAGGACGACGGCACGCCGCCACTATCAGTAAGATGACAAACCTGTGATGTCATAGTGTTTGTTATATGATGTTATGATGTCATAGTGTTTGTTATTTTAGGAAGGGGAAGATGTTGTGTCTTAGTGTTGTTATATTAATTTATGAAGTGTGTTTTTAAGGAAATTGTTCAACAGGCTATTACATGCCTGGTATAGGCTTGTTACTTCTACACAGCTAATGATTGTGGTTGTCTGCTGTGAACTGAATTTGTTGAACTGGTCCTTCTCAGTCTGCCTTGACTAGAGTAATTCCGGTATTGACACGGCTCCCGCGTATTGCACCCATCTGTTGGTCGACCTCAGTACTGCAACACATATAATTGTCAAGTGATGGCTGTCATTACATTACATTTAATTTTTTATAAATTATCATCAACGTTGTTTGAGATTCAGTTCAGTTACAATAAAGAAGTGTTAATCTGTGACCAAATCAGTTGACAACTGATTAACCATGAAGATTTCATCGCATGACTGCATTCACTGAGGTGAAAGATTTGAAGTGTAGGGTGCTGTAAGTGTGATATCCTGTGCTCTACTAGCTTACAACAGTGTCTGAGACAGAAAGCTCACCCGTATGCACAAAACAGGAAACCCACAGCTGCACTGCTGTAAACACAGAAAGAAGAAGTATAACACAGATACTTCCTGTTGAGTTGTAAACCTTGCTTGATGAAAAGTCTTAACATGTTTTTCACCGCAGTGTTAGTGTGTGCATATGCAGGTTATTTTACTTTGTTAGTGCTGTTTTTGTGGTCCTTGCGATGCATGTGTTTGTCTCTGGCCTTTTTAAGATGTACTTGGACACTGCAGTACATTGTTGGTATATATAGATGAGTGTGACTCATGCAACCACTGAATGACACCATAGACTCTTTAGATATGCTCTGGGGACAAAGAATGGCCAGGGCCAGTTGTTCCCATCTTACCTTTTTGTCTCTCTCTCTTTGTCACTCTCCACTGTCACTGTCCATTCTCTCTAATTTTCTCTTCTCCTCACCCTTCCCTTTTTCGGTTTCCTTATCCTTCCCCTTCCCATTTCTCCTCTCTCCCTTTCACTATCGTCTCACCTCTTTCTCTCCCTCCTCAATCAGCAAGTCCCCAGTATTGCTTCATCACACTTCTGTTAGTACCAGCAGCTCTCTGGTGGCTGCCTTCTTGGAGGCTTCCAGGCAGACCAACCTTGAAGTTGACAAAACAGCCTTCTGTCTGCTGGTCCAGTGATAGCACTGACAGCCTACAGTTTGCTGTTTGACTAAAGCAGGACAAAGGGGTATAAGAACTTGGATTTATTGTGAAATGTAGAATAAAGAATGTATAACACATACAGCTTTTATATACTTTAAACATATTATTTTCAGCATTTCTTGAACGATGTTTGCCCACCATAAGTATAGTGTAAACCCAACACAAAAACTTGCACACACATACACTCATACCAACCACACGCACAAAGTACACATAAAGCACTGCATTTGATTAAACAAGAAACAAAAAAAATCAACAAAGACAAAAAAGCACTTTCATTTCATCCTGTCACTTTGCAACATACTTTGTTCGGGATTCTCTGTTTGAGCACCCCTTATAGAAACACCTGTCAACCAGCTCCACCTGTCATTATCTTCCTAAATTAACTGCTACTCCAACTCACTGTTGGCTGGATGGCAACATCATTTTTTTATTAATTAGAAGGGACACAATCAAAAAATATAAAGCCTTTATAAAAGTAATTTACATATAAACATAACATACGAACAATAACACATTTATAGAAGGCTGAAAAAAAACCTTGTCTCGAAACATGGTGGTCATTTTGGACGGCAGTGAAAGCTGTAGAAAGTTTGAGGCCAGGCCCAGATCTTGAAACCATGCCTCCCTGTCACCATATCTGGTAATGAGTGTGGTGAGTATTAGGACATCTTTGAGTGAAGGGGGGTGCATGTTTCTAGGAAGGGATTGTATGTAAATGAGGTAGTGAAATACACTGAGGGAGAGCAATGTTGAGAAACTAGGATATCTTTGGTCCGGTTTGAAAACACAGGCCTGTTTGCTTTTTCCCCTGTGTTAAAGGATATGTTTATATCTCTGAAACACTGGCACAGCTCTTCATGGATGCCTATGCTTGCCCAGAGGGCCCTATTTGAACTAATAGATGGGGGGATAACTGGACTAGATACTCTGAGAACTGCCATAGGGATTCTACAGGCTTTGTGGGACCTTTAACCCCTACACACTCTCTCTCCACAGTCCTGGGACAGCCCAAGCAATCAGCTCTGTTACATCCAGTAACTGTCTGCAGCCAGACAGGCATGCTGCACATATGGCCGGCCCCAATGCACTGCTTCTCCTGCCTCTGGGTGTTGTTGCAGTTGGCGTGAGTCTGGAGCCCAGAGAGGAGAGTAGTTTCAGCCCAGAGGACCATGACACAGGCTGCAAGGGGGACATTGCTGTGGTAGCATTCTAGCAGTAAGGAGGAGGGAGTGGGTGAGTGTGAGGGGGGGAGTAAATGAGTAAAGGAGTAAATGTTAGGGATGAAAGGAGAGGAGAAGAAACTTAGAAGCAGGAGAAAGATGGGTGAAAAGGGGGTAGGTTAGGGAGAAGAAAAGGAGAGTGGGAGGAAGGGGAACCACAGAGGTTGTTCTCGGTCAGAGTTCAGGGTGACAAGGCCCCGCCTTCCACCCTCACACTTGCAGGAAGTCTGGAGGTTCTGGGATAGGATCTGGGGAGAGAGAGGGAGAGAGAGAGAGAAGCATTTCAATTAGAGAGATAGTGGTATTTACTGCATTACTTACTAGCAATGTGTATGTATTGCTAAAGCTTGCCTGAAAAAAATAAGGGATGGTTGAAATGTGATTTTTACACATACTTCCCCTCTCTTAAAAAAAGATATGCAGAGACACACAAGGGCTTACAGACACATGCTTATGCACGTGCTCAAGCACACACACACAAATGTTTCTTGGAACAAGATGTGACTCAGTAGAAAGCAGAAGCAGAAAGCGGTTCTAAGCCAGTATTGTGACATATACAGTAAGAGGAAACAGAAGAAATCTCATGATGAAACACAAAGTCTTGAGAAGTTCGTTCGTAGAACTTGTTTGTGGATGCAGTATATCTTTTACATAAATTTGGGACGGATACATGGGCGTGCAATGCACAGGGTGTTAAATAAAGTGCACCTAGAAGTATCTGGCAGTGATAAGTCCAGGTGCAGTGGATAGTAGTGTGTACACAGGTAGCTGTTAGACAAGCCTACAATACCAGGAAACACAATTCTTCTCGGAATGCATGGAATGTCTTTGCAAGTACCCTGGCCATAATAAAATTGTGGCCAGAGGATCCAGTACAAATCATCTGTGAGTGTGTTTTGGTGTGAATGGGGTGGTGTTATAGGTAGAGTACAGTCAGGGTAGCAGTGCAGAGAAACTCTTAAGAGTGAAACTGGAGAAACCTTATTCAGATCAAAGACAATGCCAAAGCAAGCTCTGTGTCTGTGTGTAGGTTACAGTATGTATGTGCATGCATATGGTGTTAGTGTGTGGGTGTCATAATGTGTGTAATGGTGTGTGTATCTGTGTTTCTGGATATGTTTCGGTTCGGGCAGCCCCAGATTCAGGATGTTGCTCAGAACTGACAGGCATGGAAAAACATGCTTGGGTTAGATTACATTACATTACATCAGAGTAACAGTGTCATAGAGAGAAAGAGTGTGTGTGCACGTGCAAGTTTGTACACAGTATGTGTCTTACCCTGCACTGGGAAGAAGACGTCGCCGTGTGGGGGGGGAGAAAGCGGAGTTCCCGGTTCAGACAGCAGGTGGCGTCCAGACTCGGAGGACTGCCTGGTCATGATCTGGGACACGGTATGGGTCTTCACCTGGGGGGAGCCCCCCAGGAACATGGGGTTTTCATGGCCTAGTGCCTCGCTGAACACACACAAACAAGAGACACAGACACATGATGCATCCAAAATCAGCAACAGATATGATAAATAAAAGCTTAAATTGTATAAAAACATTGAAAATCTACAGTCACAAAATGGTGATACATCATAATTCAGCGTTATTGTCTCATTTTCTTACTTCCTGTTGTTGTTACTAATGGTGGTGCCTATCTGTGCATCTTATAAACAGTGCTCTGCTGTGTTATTGTGGGACCGTGGGTTCCTGTGTATGACTGAGCTCAGCCCAGCTGTGTAGTCTGTGGGAAACTTACCTGTCCATTCTTACCAGCTCGTGTGCACCTGGGAGAGGGGAATGGGAAACGGTCCTTTGTCAGATCTACTTTAAGCTTTTCCCTGTGTGTATGTGTGTTCCCCAGTTACACTAAGGAAGAGAATATCAATCAAAGTACTAGAACTAGTAGTTAATGAGACGTGTATGTGTGTGCTTTCTACACAACCTGTATTTATGTTTGTACAGGTTGTATGTGTGTGTCTGTATGTGCATTAAACTCACGTCGACTGGAGTGGGCATTCTGCCTCTGCTTGTAGACTAGGACCAGGATGACCGGCAGAGAGAAAATGGCCATGATGCATGCTGCTGTTGCCAGGCCTGCAGATACTGAACCTAAGGACAGAGCAGTGACACAGTTAACCTGATGATAGAAAACAAAATATTTTTAAGTGCTTGAGGTCTGTTTGATTTGTCTTACAGTTTGCACTTGTGAAGTTGGACCATTGGTATTCATTGCAACATGTGCACTACTACGAGTATTCAGCAGTGTTTAAAAATAGTAATTGACCAAGTTGACCCAAATGGTTGAGAGTGTTGTATCTGCTGTAGGTGGAGGACTGTATGGAAGGTTCTGTACCATCTTGTGGACGGGGGTTCCAGTGAGTGCAGTTTGAAGAGCCAGGTCTTCCTGGAGAGGGAAGGTCACATCAGACTACTTGTTTTCCCCTCTTAAGAATTACACTGATCAACACACATTCACATACATGCAAAGTCATGCACATGACATCTCTCTCCATCTCTTTGTCTCTCTTTCTCTCTGCTCCCCCCAACACACACACACCCTCCCTATACACACACACTCAAAGTCCATGCTGTATGTCCTTACGTGGTGTGACAGTTAGCAGGACATGGCTGTGTGGTCTCTGGACCAGCTTCCTGTGTTCGAACTCCAGACAGCAGTAACGCCCCTGGTCGCCGTGGGTGACGTTTTGAAGGGCCACCCAAAAATAGTTCCCACCAGTACCGTATTGGACTCCGGGGGGCCAGGAGTGGGAGTTGTTGCCTTTGCCATGGTTGGCCCCGGCACCACGGGGATGCACCTTCTCATGACAGTCATTATCCATGTGAGGGGTGAAGCGCCAGTTGTGGTGTAACTGGCCGCCGGGATGCTCTTTGGCACCTTTCTGGGCGCACATCAATTTGACGCTGGCACCCTCAGGGCAGGCATATGACATGTAAGGGGCAGAGACACTCATGCTGGAATGTCCTTGTGACATTGTGGCGTGGACTGCAGAGAAGGGAAGACAGAGTAGGTGGGGTGATGTTGGTGATGGGTTTGTTTGTGGTTTGGCAGGTTTGCTGAGTAAACAACTGTGTACTTGTTGATGAGTCAATGGTTTGAAGAAGATATTCAAAACATTGCAGAATCTAGAAAACCAGAGGTTTGTGAAGACTGTTTCCAACCAGTTTGTTTCTAACTGGCACATCATAATTTCACAGTCTTCATACTACATGCTGTAGATTTATTTTCTGGTACTTTTTAAATATTTTTTTTGCATATTCTGCATCTGCATATTTCACTTCCTGTACTCTGTCTATTCATTTGCGGTTGGAGCGTAGACAGAGGGACATTGTACGTCTGCTGGCTAAGCAAATTCACTATATAGAGAGATAACTTAGAGATAGAGAGAGAGGGGTAAAGACAGAAAGGGAGAAAGAAATATGGAGGGAAAGTGAGAGAAAGAGGGAAAGAGAGATAAAGACAGAGGGAGGGAGATAGAGCGGTAGACAGAAGCCCCTTTAATACCGTCTGTTAAAGGCAGGATTGTTGTGCTTTTATGCCCTTTAAAAAAAGTACAAACACAAAATGGCTATCATTGCCGGCAGCGGAGGTAGTCACAGCCAAATCGATTGGAAATTGTAAAAGAGAGAGCCAGTATGATGGGACTACACACACTAGACATATAGAAGTGTGGTATAGTGACTGTGGTCTTAAAATATTTCATTTTCAATTAGAGAGTTGTTTGTGTGATGTGTTTACTGTAAGTGGTGGATTATCAGTGGTGGCTGTTTTCACTGCTACAAGCTGGGGTGGTGACCTGTGTCAAGACATGTCTGCTTCTCATAAGGATCCAAATACACAAAACTTCAGTTCCCCAGTACCAGCTAATGCAGAAAACCACTACAACTAACCTTACTAGCAGCTTTGCCTCTCTTCAATACCTGTAACTACACAGACTCACACACAATACGAACACGCTTACACGTACCCCTTTTCCACCGTCGCGTTTTGGGTGTTGGTTTGGAGCCGGTGCTTAATCTCGAACCAGTTTTTTCTCTTTCGACAGCCTGAGAACCGGCTCCAAACCAGGGAAAGTGGTTCGCAACTTCGAAGTGGCACCACTTCGAAGCTGGGCTAGTGTGGGAACCAAGTAAGAACCGTTTGGGGTGGGGTTACCGTGACCAACAAGACAAACAGAATCCTTTTTTAGTTTTAGAAGTTTTTTTAGTTCATATTTCAGCTAAACGGTACTTGTAAATCAGCATCTGAATTCAAATGTAATGAGAAGTGAGCAGTGTAGTTTGCTTATTCTATTGATGAAACTGCTAATTTGTAAATTTGTGAAATGACAAACAGAAATGTTATGAGCTATTGAGCCTATATTTAACACAAATGCAATACACAAGCACTATTAGCAAAAGTTGTGTGTGTGTGTGTAATATATATATATATATAAATAAATAAATGTCTGGCTGATAATGCCAGTGTTGTCATACTGCTGCGAGTCCAGGGTATTGCACAATAGCCAAGAAAACACGAATCTCAACCTCGCAATTTTAGCGTTGTTCGGATTGATAAACAGCCTTTAGATGGGCTCTGCTTTGTGTTTGGCGCTGCCGCGCTAGCGTTGCTGGGAAAGATGAGACGTATACAGTGATGTAATGACGTGGCTCTGTGGTGGCTCTCTAGCCCGTGGAAAAGCAAACCGGTTCTTAGAAGGCTCGCAAATTGAACCAGCTCCGAACCGGCTCTAGCACCAGCTCTGAACTAGCTCCCGGTTCACTTTGGTGGAAAGGGGGTAACAGAGACACATACACTCACAGTATCATACCCTACCTGTCTTCACACTATGTTCAAAAGGCTTCTGTCATCACGCAAGGTTGAAATCCAGAAGAGGATCAGGTCACATGGTATCAAGTTCACACCAGCCCCCCACCCCATGTGCTACATCTAAACAGGAGTAGCAGAGTAACACAACAAAGCCTCTCTCTCCACAGGGCATGCATGCTGAAACCATTACACACAAATTCCCTGACCATTACACACGCCCACAAAACATTGATTACACCAAGAAGCCTTACACCACGAGCTGCATTATAATTATTCTCATGTAGGAGTATAAATTAACACAATCTGCAAGTGTGTGCGCCTAGGTGTGTGTGAGAGAGGGAGAGAGGCCATGATGGTTTGCCCTATTTGTAGTTTTACATTTTGTTTTACATCCGGCAAGGGGGCTTGCATTTGTACACTGTATGTGTCTTACCCTGTACTGGGAAGAAGATGTCGCCGTGTGTGGGGGGCGGGGGGAGGAGTGGGAAGCGGAGTTCCCGTTGGTGCATTGTTTGTGTGCGTATGTGCATGTCAGTGAGTGTGTGTGTTACTCAATTATGTGAAGGAGTCTGCAGGAGGCTTATGGTCCCGAGCCAAGGCTTGAGGAGTGGACTTCCTTCCTGCTCGTCCAGGCATGCAAACGTATCTTACTCTCCTCAACCCTCTCTGGCTCCAACCGACACCCACCACCTCTGGGCTATTTCCTCTGCACTGGAAGCTGTACTGAAAGCTGGAAGCTTCCACGGGTGATTGTTCAGGGAAGCCTTCCTAGCCCAACAGCTGCATCAGGAAACATTATTGTTGGTCTAGAATTTAAAACTACACCAGGGGTCTGTTCCATAAAAGCCGCTCAAAAAAGCTAGACTGTCCTAAACCAGACTTGAATAAGTTTAACTAGTCAAGCGAGGCTTAAGCGGTTCCATAAAGGCCAATTTCAGCTCACGCAGTCCTACTAATTCAAGTCAGATTTAAGTAGTCAAGCTTATTGCGCGTGCACCCTATTTTTAAGCAGTAAAACATGGATCATACAATCCACCACGGCAAAAGCAATGCACACGGCCATGTGACTTCTTCCAGAAAGAACGTTCCCTTTAAATCGTGTACAATGACAGCTCCCTCATCCACCGCTTCAATCAAAATAAAATGACACGCCATGATTGACGTTGTGAACGACAGCTACGTAGTTCGAGGACCTTTTAAGACCTTGGTTGATTAAGAAATACCCTCTAAACTCATCTAAATTGACTTTTTAGACATTGTTTAAAATAAATAGCCTACTATTAATCAATACATTATCCAGTAGCCTCACTTTTTAACATGGGTTTTGTGTCGGGGAAATGGACGGCGGATTTAGGTTTGTTTTGCAATTGTAGCTACTGTTAACAATTATATTGCTATGATAATTATACTCGGATAATTTAGATTGAGATATAGGCCTATGCCTGATGGCTAAACATTTGAAATCACAAACTAACATCCATACATTTAACTATGGTGTGTAGCTTATCAAAGCATTGTTCATCATTGTTTAATGCATTAGGCTAAATGTTGTAGCCTATGTAGGCTATTTAAGTATATTTTCTATCAATGTTGAACATATTGAACTGATGAGAATAAGAAAATGTGAATATACGTGGTAAATCATCGTTTTCCCGTTGGGTCAGTGTTACAGGAATGTCTGGTTAAGCACCAAGTCACGCTAAGCCTTAGCCTGCCCCGGACCAGACTAGTTTTGCAGCCTAAGTTGCCATAGTAACCGAGTTCGAACTACGTTGAGTTAGCTTTATGGAACCGAATGAACAAGAAATTAGTCCGACTAACTGACATAAGTCTGGCTTCTTCGGTAAACTTGCTTTATGGAACAGGCCTCAGGACACTTCCAGATTAAAGGGTTTGGCCTATATTCAACACAATAGAAAATACAGTAGGTGTCCAAGGTATAAACCGGGTGGTTGTGTGTGTGTTCATCTTGTGTGTGTGTAGTTGTGTCTGTGTTTGTATCTGTGTGTGTGTGTGTTTATCCTGTGTCTATGTGTGTTTGTGTGTGTGTGTGTGTGTGTGTGTGATTGCACCTACTGTGCTCAATGTATGCCAGGAAAGCAATAGTAGATCTAGACAGTATTATGGAGTGAAACTGCAAACCCTGTGGCGTGAGTGTGTATTACAATGAGCCACTCTTCCGGCTCCTGTTTCACACCCTAACCCCCATCTAACCCCACCCAGCACATCACCCACCATTGTGTTCAGTTTCTCCCCATTATCAACCTCAACGCCCCCTACCACACATACACTCTGGTAAGCCCCCCCCCCAACCTCTTTGGAATACCACCCGTTATCAATATACAGCTCCCACTCACCAGACTAAAAGTATTTAAAATCCAGGCTGCAATGTGTGTCTGAACTGTTATGATAGGAAATGGTTCCACTAAATTCTAACTGACTGAATTCTAGTAACTAGAACTAAATATGCAAGCAATTTTCAAGCATAGGCAACACTAAACACGTCAGTTACTGAACTTACACTGAGTAGACATACCAGTACCACACGTCAGTCTTCCCAGTCTGAGCCCTGTACCATCTACTTTTGTGTTTATATAAGTTCCCCCCGCCACCTACTATGGGGATGATTAGCAACCAATGATAAAACAAATCAAGAGGTACTCTGACTCCCAACACACACACACACACACCCACACATACTTTCTGTGTGACTGTGTAACTTGGCCATTTTCCCAATGCCGTGGAGTATTTCACCACCCATGGTCACTTACTCACAACAGCAAGTGGTCATGGACACAGACTACGGTTCTCACTGAAGTAGGAACAAACTTCTGTCCTCTATTTTATCATATCTTCTGTTGCTTGGTCCCCTCTCTGCATTTTATTTTGAATCTGTTGTTTTGTCTTTTCAGGGGACATCTTATTTTCTATTCCCCTTTTTCTGTTCCGTTCCCCTTCTTTCTTCATCCCTTCTTCCTTCATATGCTCTCATTCCCAGAATGGAAGACAATTTACCAACAGCAGAAACTGCATATCCTGCTGACATTAAAACACTAGTATTACGATTTATCCCCTCTCCCATGGTTCTGCTCATCCTCCTTGACCAGCAGCCTCACCCAGCCAACAATTCTGCTGGGATGATTCAGAACACAGTCATGGTCACCAGTGGTCCATTCTTCCCTGGCCCCTACAAGGAGGAAGGATGGGAGGAAAGAGGGAGGGTGAGGAAAGAAGCCCAGGGTTGAGGTTGTGTTGCTGGGAAGGCCTCTCAAGGCTCACTGTTTATCTACGGCAGCAGAGAGCAAGTGTTAGAAGACCGATTGGAAAGACAGATTAAATGATTGATGCCCCCATTCTGTTTTTCCACCTAGCTTGGTTTTCCATCGAATATTAAATTTACACTGACACTTTGAACTGTTTTGAATGGGATACTGTATGGTTGGAACCTATCTGGCACTCGTGGATAAGCAGATCAGGGTATCAGCCAACAACCAGGGGACTTAAAAATAATTTGCCCCTGTGGAAAACAAGGAATTCATCAATGCACATGCAGTGGAGAGAGAGAGAGGAAGAGAGAGAGAAAAGGGGAGAAATGCAAGAAAAAAACTATAAATGAATAGAGAGACATAGCCTACAGACAGAAGGAAATACAAGATATTGACAGAAAGACATACAGACAGAATGAAAGAAAAGAAAAAATAGAAATCGTCAGAGAGACAGGAGGAAGAGAAGAAGTGTGTGTCAGGCCATTTGTGATGGCTCTTCTCTTGAACCAGGGTTTTGGTTTCCAACACCAAATGAGAACAGCCTGGAGAAGGTCTATACAGTGTGTCCTTATCTGAAATCAAAGTCTTGTTGAGATGAAGCCTCACAGTAACCCCACGTTAAAACCTTGATTTTATCCAGGGCTTGGAAGAAGGAAAGATAAGAATAAAACGGCTTGGTGTGTTCGGTGACGGCCATAAGACAGCATCTGCCTTCTGTCTGTTCCATAGACAACATACGTAATTTAGGTGTGTGTGTCGGTGCGTGTGTACCTGTGTGTGTAGTTCAAACTACATGCCGTTTTGTCTTTTTACACTTCTAGCAGATCGTTATCTTCAGTCAGCTGCGAACCTAAGCGGCATCAGTTGACAGTTGAATTGCGTATAATTACACCCTTTTACTTTCTTATCTTTTGATCTTATGTTAAAATACCAATACCTGTACGAACTACGAAATCCAAAACCGAGAACCCTTAATTCCAGTGCCATTTGAATTGAATCACCCGGTGCGACAGGGACAAAAATACAGCTGCCTTTCTTCACTACACGACAGGCGGACAGAAGGGTGGAGGTTAAACAAACTCTAGCGCTGCCTTCACCAGATGTTCTGTCTCAGAGCGGAACTCAAAACAACAACAAATGCCAGTGGAAAAACTCGGTGTAGTGTTCTCTCTACGGGACACTGAGAGCCCCGTGAATATGCTTTACGAGTCTTTAATAGGACAATGACTTTGGTGTAGCCTATGATTTAGTACTGGTATGCTTATTTTGACATAGTCGCTCCCCGGGGAAAATCAGAAGATTATGTTGGTTAAGAGCAGGACATTTTTTAAACGCAGATGTTTGTTATCTTATATAGAGAAATAAGTATATATCACTACAGCATACCGCCAAAAGCCCATATTGTAGAGAAGCCAACAAATTGCGCAATGATGTGTGGGCATAAACAGGTTGCAAACACATGCTAAAACGTATGAACCAATAATGTGCAATACTTAAACAACAAGACTGCTTCTCATATTATATATGACAAAAGTGATACACGATGTCTAAGTATTGTTTTGTTGCACCACCCGTATTAAATCTAATTCAAGGCGCCCACATAGGATAATCAACATTGTTAAACTAATTTTAAAATACAAGCCCACACACTTCCTGACAGTTTACGGTTGACGAAAATTGTCACAGAGCAAAAATAACAGTAAAGCACTGGGTTGCCTGGCTTACCTTTAACCACGGTCATCAGATGAAAGCATAACCAAAATGTTAATGCAAAACGTGGTGGTAACTCTTTACTTCGATATAGTCCCGACGTCATTTTACTCATTTGAAAAAACTGGAAGTCTCCTCGGTTTACCTGGTCTTTACTGCTCCAGAATTCAGATTTTACTATTGAAGTTTTTGGGCGTCACTTCGCTCACACTAACCTTAGCGACTTGAAATCTCTGCGGGAAGATAAGACGTAAGCAAAGTGGGAACGCAACTTAATACAGTGTCACAAAAAACTATTCTCGCCGCTGCACCTCCCCCTCTTTACCCTCTCGTCACTGTCTATCACCCCGGATACTGTCAGCGGTTTGTAGAGTAGTATAACCAACTTAAATGATTTTTCTCTGTTGGCATCCGTAATTTATACGTAAAAAACAATTACATATATTTTAATTATTTATGTGTAATTTGATCAAACTATGAAGATGATGACTGTCTGCTGTGCAAACGGATATTTTCGGTCTTATCGGGTTTATTATCTCTGTCTGGGGCGGGGAAGGTGATCCCATTTCCGCAGGCAGACTCGATCAGCGTTCAAACTCTGGCTGTTGAGTCTATGCCAGGCCATCTAGGTCCTTCTGCGAGAGTAAAATACTACAGACATAATGTCATTTGCAGCAGAATGGAACAATTTCAAAAGCAAACTTCCTATAGTGTAACGAAAAGAAACACTGATCAAACCAGCTACTCTAGGCAGAATAAATAATAAATACATTTAACAAAGTAATATATCGATCTATATATCTGTCTTTCTGTCTGTCTGACAGATTTCCTTACTTCCTTCCTGCCTTGTCTGAGAGCTTCCCTGCCTTTGTGTGTGTTTCTCCTGCAGTCATCCACAACCATATACGTGCGCATTGCGGATGAGAACGACAATGCCCCCATGTTCCCGGAGGAGGAGTACGTCACCATCCTGAGTGAGGGGCCTCTCACCGTGGGGGCCACTATTGCTACGGTAACGGCTATTGACCCGGATGAGGGCCTCAACGGCACCCTGCGATACGCCATTGCCCAGGGCAACCTGGATCAGACCTTCCGCATCAATAACATCACTGTAGGTTCTGATCCGGTATAAAGAGCCCAGTTAATAATAATTGAACACGATACTCTTGATTTATGGCTTATGCATGACTGATCTGATCTCCACTGTTGTCTGCCCAGGGATGGATTGTGGTTGTAAAGGAGCTGGACTATGAGATCAGCCATGGAAGTTATGCCCTTGTTGTCACAGCAACGGACCAGTGTCCAATCCCTGCCCTCCGCCTGACCTCCACCACAACGGTAAGTAAGAACATACAGCTCATGTTTAATCAACGCCTGCGTTAAGTCTGTTAGCAGAGTGGTCACAGTACGTTTTAATGTGAAAACTACACGTTTCCTTGTAGGTGCTGGTGAATGTCCTGGATGTGAATGACGTGACACCCACCTTCCCCAAAGCCTACGAGGGGCCATATGAGGTGACGGAGGGCCAGCCCGGGCCCCGTGTATGGACCCTGAAAGCCACCGACGGAGACTCTGGACTCAATGGAAAAGTCGAGTATAGCATTACTGCTGGAGACCCCCAGAGTGTGTATTCTGTCTGTTTGTCTGTCCGTAGGTCTGTTTGTCTGCTTGTTCATGTAGATGCAGTGTGGAAGTTTACGCTCACCCTCTCTCTCTTCTTGTCTCTTAACTTCCTTTCTCTTTCTCACTCTCCTCCCTCTCTCTCTCCCTTCCAACCCCCCTATCTCCCCAGATGAGTTCATGGTGTCTCCGGTGGAAGGAGAGCTGCGTGTGAGGAGAGACGTGGAGTTGGACAGAGAGACAACAGCCTTCTACAACATAACTGTCACAGCCCGTGACCTGGGCACACCCTCACGCAGCAGCACGGTGTGTGTAAACTGTGCACTCACACACATACCATCATCACCCTTTAGAGGTGCAATAGTTCAAGGATAGCTGTCCAGACTCCTGTAAATAAAGTTGTGTTTATGTGTGTGTCAGGTGGTGGTGGGGGTCCTAGTGTTGGACATCAATGACAATGACCCAGTGCTGTTGAACCTGCCCAACAACACCTTTGTGAGTGAAGGGGCAGCCATTTACACCTCTGTGGCCAAAGTCCAAGCCCATGACTCAGACAGTGGACGGAACGCCCTGCTCACCTACAACATCACCGCCGGCAACCTGGACGGAACCTTCTACATCAATGACACTGTGAGAAAGGAAGGGGAAGAGAGAAAGAGAGGGAGGGAGTGATAAAAGATGAGGGAGTAATAAAAAGAGGGAGAAGAGGAAGGGAGAGATACATTGAAGGATAGAGTGAAGGATAGAGGAGGTTAAACAAGAACCTCAGGGCCAAAAGAAATTGGAGGAATTAAAATAGGTTGTAGAGATGGTTTTATTTTATTGATGTCATCAATATTCATGAGCTGTGTTGAATATTTTGCTTGTGTATCTGTGACCATCAGACAGGCGTGGTGCAAGTCAACAGGCCGCTGGACAGAGAAAGGGTGGACAAATACATATTGACTGTCACTGTCAAAGACAACCCTGAGAACCCACGCATCGCTCGCAGGGTACACATACACACATTCATACACTCACTCACACACATTAACATGCACACACACACAGACCCACATACTACAAACTATGGCGTTGATTCCCCCCAAAACACATGCTATGCTTACCTTTCAACACAATTTTTTTTACAATCTTCCCTCCCTTCTGCCCTTTATTTCTTTGTCCAGGACTCAGACCTGCTGGTGATCACCATTCTGGATGAGAATGACAACAGGCCTGTGTTCACCAGGACCAGCTACAGGGCAGAGATCACAGAGAACTCCCCAGCAGGTACATATTTCTGTCTGCCTGCCTGTCTATTGGTCTATTGGAGAACTCCCACTCTCGGGAAACTTCCGGGTTCTGAACTGGTTGCAGTTCCACTCAAGTTCCATATGAGGGCGCTAACGGTAGAGTGCAGAATGAATGGAGGTCTATGGAGCTATACCCCTCAAAATCCACTTTTCTCAGGATATAATTTTTTGTCTAGTAATTTGAATTCTGAAATCGAAAGGGGAAGGCAAAAAAAATACACACCGCTGGGTGTTAGATTTTTTTTAAAGTCGCCTTTTTGTTCTAAAAAGCCTTTGAAAATTGCATTGACGTCATACACATCGTACGACCAGAGCTACTGCTTGACGGCAAGCTCTGGTTACTTCCACTTTACTCTCGAGGCATCGACAACACAGCTGACAGGTTAGGCTCTCCCTGTCAATACACATGCTAGAAAGAGTTTTGGCTTGCTAAAGTTTTTGCTAATGTTGCTAATGCTCTGCCATTCTGGTTCTGCTTCGGATGCCATCAAGCGGGATCTCTGGTCGTAGTCAGTCCTTCACTAACCAATCAACATTCGTTAGCAGAATGCTAGCGTGTTATGGGCAACAACAACTTACCCTGTAAGAAATCGAAAGGACATAAGTACTAGTTCATTCAACTTTTGACCTGTAATCCATGGTGAACATGCAAAAACTATAATCAAATATGAGATTTATCAACAACAATCAGGCGAAAGAGACAAATTTAGCCGTTTAGCTCCATAGACTCCCATTCATTTTGCACTCGACCACAATCACTACCAGTGGAACTCTGGTGGAACTGCAACAAAATTCGGTACAATGGGGCTTAATAGGGAGTGGGCAGGCTCTCCTTCAGGCTCTGATTCTGTTTAACCTGTTGCTCACGGTAACCCCTCGCACAGAGTTATGGGTAATACGTAGTGATGGGAAGTTCGGTTCATTTTACTGATTTGGTTCTTTGAATCTCGTTCAGTAAAATGAACAAATCTTTTTTCGAGTCATTCGTTCATTTCAACGGGGGGAGAGGGGGCTATACGTCCACTGCAAACACGTATGATATTCTCATGTAGGTTAGTGCATGACATGTGCACCAGCAGATACTATTTCAAAAGAAATTCCTGCATGAAAATAATGTATCATGAGTTTGTATGATTTGGTCATGTATTATCACACTAGCATTTAATTATCACGTCAAACAATTACACTGCACTAAACTGTAAGTGTAAATGTAAAGTGAAAATAACAAAACCAGTCAGTATGATGACTTGAGCGAATATCATTCACATCTTACTAAAACAGCGGTCACGCGAAAGGGAATAAGAAAGCTATTTCCTCTACAAAAAAATACAATAAGGGTCACGTGAAAAAAGGATCCAAAGACTCGTAGAAAAACGGAGTGGGTAAATGAACGATTCGTTTGTTTCCTCTAGCTACAGAGCCTATGCAGGTCATGTGAAAAATGATCCAAAGACTCGTAGAAAGACCGAGTCGGGAAATGAATGAATCGTTCGTTTCCTCTAGCTACAGAGCCTATGCAGGTCACGTGAAAAATTATCCAAAGACTCGTAGAAAGACCGAGTCAGGAAATGAACGAATCTTTCGTTTCCTCTAGCTACCAGTACAGAGCCTATGCAGGTCACGTGAAAAATGATCCAAAGACTCGTAGAAAGACCGAGTCGGGAAATGAACGAATCACTCGTTGAGAGGACTCGTTACTCCCGAGTCCTTGTAAGGATTCGTTCAAAATGAACGAATCATTCACGAACGACACATCACTAGTAATACGAGCCGCCATTAAGACAGCAAGGCAGCTCATATGCTCTCTTAAAAAATGACGGTTATGCGACGTATTTCAAGTTCTAAAACTGGTTGTTCCCATCTTTGATTGTGATTGGCTATATCGCATTCCATGCCGTTGTAAAATCCAGCATAACCTCACAGGTTCTCCTCATAACATTCTTTAACATTCCATATTACTGCGCATCGAATATTTCAAATTGAAAAAGATGGCAAAGATGTCAATCTGGCTGTTGCGTGGCAACGATTTATGTAGGAACTATACTTTGTAGTAGCGGAAGAATGACGGTTTATTATTAAACTATTTTGTTTTTAATTGTTTTTATTGATGAAACCATATCAAATATTTGTAGTAACAGTTTTAGAAAAGCAATAAGCTCCGCTTCGCGTCGTGCCTAACAACTCCCCTTACCTGTTCTAAAATCAGCGTAAACCACGGCCTCTTGGGGCTTATTGCTTAAGTAACTTATTAGACAGGAAGGGAAGATTTAAGACATTTCGAACAGACCTCGCTGTCTTAAAAGGAAGGAAGGAAGGACGCATTTTAAGACATTTCGAACAGAGCCCGAGTCTTCAGACCAGGGATGTTGTTACTGTCAAGGATTTCTTCCAGTAAACTTTTTATATCAGCCAGTTTTCCCAAAATACATTTCAAACATATTTACGTTTTTGCAGGCATATTTTCAGTTTGCAGATGGTAATGTTGGAATAGGGATTCCAGCTGAGATACTGCCAGTGACAATGTTGTTTCAAAGTGGGTGCCTTATTCATGAATGAATGCAATATTTATGCTTTAAAATATCACTAGAAGAGAAAAACTTAAGGGGAAGTTTAAGTCATATAGGTTAGGACCATTTTGCAGTGAGGCAAGCGAGAGCGCGAAACGGACCGCGCCATCTTTCCAGTTCCGGCTTGTCCGGTCTTTCGCAGAACAGTGGCTCGCCTTTTTCCCTCGCTCCGAGACTCGTGCACGCTTGCAACTAGCTGTACACGTCATACTTTGCGACAACCAGTCGCGAGCGTGTGAGCTAAGGCATTGCAGTGGCAGAATGGGGTACAAGTCCGATCAAGAAGCAGATACATCATGTGAACTTTACGAAAATCAATGTTATTAGTACTGTATAGTATTCCTTTCACTTGGTTTTTAGAAATATAGGCCTATTCTAGATGGACTTACATTCCACATACGACTCAGACTCACCGAATATACATTGTTCTTTTTGCTTCATGTTTTTAGTATGACTACTTGAAAAGTATTGTGTCGGATTAAAGAAACTGTAAACTTGAATATCTGGCTCCGTCGTTGTTCTAGCTCGATCGGCAAAGCAAATTAAATTAAATAAGCCTATAAATATGTTACTTTTATAGTGATGATGAGTGTTGCTTTACTATTACTAGCTTACAGTTATTGTTAATGCCATCATTGTGGTTTCAACTGGCATAACGTTACATAACCATAACAATATTGTGGTTATCAGACATGAGTTATTCATCTTCGTCTTTGCTCCAGAAGACGTAAACAATCTATAATGACGCCTTAACATGACACAATATCACTTATTATATTAGGCTATAATTACGTTTGTCATGCCATGAACAATAAATGGGGTGCTAGTTTACCCATTTTGCATTGGTTTCAAACTTAGCAAAAATCAGGAAAAATATTAGATGAAAAAGTTAGTAGTATGAGCCAGGTTCGAGAATCGAACAAAAATTCTTGGGGGAGATAGTTTTGGATATGTTGACTGGAGTTAATAGAATAAAAACGACGGGACAAGCCGGGTGTCTAACCGGAAATGCAATACCACCTACATCCACCGGGGCCGTTGCCTCAAGGCGTGGGGTGGGGTGGGGGTCTGCTATGGAGTCAATTTCCAGTTTTTCCACCATCTTGAATTTGAACGAAAATCGTTTTTTCTCGTACAATTTTTGTCCAATCCTCCCCAAAAAGAATTGGCAGTCAGAGCAATGCTCACTCAAATCATCCAAGGATTTTTGATTTTCAAAACCATTTGTCTGATACAGCCAATTAAAATCGACAGCAAAGTAACCAAAGAGGAAGTTGGGTTACATCTCAGCAACTCTTTGAGAAATCATCACCAAAATTTGTTATCTCGATTCAGAACCCTCTTCTGAGGATGTCCAAACAATTTGGTGTCATGTGACCATTGCAGGAAGCAAAAATACGTTATGGCCAATAACTGTTGATTTGTTTGCCTTTATTAAGTGAATCCGTTGTCTCGTGATATCTTGGGAGATCCCATGTCTGGCATATGATAATTTGTGATAACAGCCAAAGTGATCCGGCCGCCATTTTGAACTCATGAAACACAGTTACATTTACATGTATTCAGTTGGCAGACACTTTTATCCAAAGCAACTTACAAGAAAGACCTTTACAAAATGTGCATAGGTCAATGATCATGAACAACGAGATAGCCCCAAACATTGCGGGTAGCCAAAACGTGAAACATACATTGTGAAAAAACAAATACGTGCCAAAGGGAAGAACCATAAGATCATGTAGTTAAACAAGTTACAATTAAACAACATGAACCTCAAAAAGTGAAAGAGTGTACCTGTAGAAAAGTAAGCAACAGTCAAATATTTCACAGCGAGTACAATAATTTTTAATCAGTTACAACTAACCAACAAGAGCAACAAGTCTCTCAATAAGAGTCATTATGATCCTGGAGGAAACTAACATCAGGTCCAGCAAAACATTCCTAAGAACCGTACTCCCGGAAGAATTGCATCTTAAGCCTTTTCTTGAAAGAGGTGGGGAGTTGATTCCACCATTGGGGGGGCCAGACAGGAGAAGAGCTTGTGTTGGGACCGGGTGCTTTTGACCGGTGGGACCACCAGACGGTTGTCAGAAGAAGACCGTAGGTGGCGGGTGGGGGTGTAAGGCTGGAGGAGAGACTCGATGTAGTCGGGTGCAGTCCCATTAAACGCTCGGAAGGTCAGTACCAGGGTCTTGAATCTGATACGGGCCGTGATGGGTAGCCAGTGAAGGGAGATGAGGAGCGGGGTAACATGGGAGCGTCTGGGTAAGTTAAAGACCAGTCGAGCATCTGCGTTCTGAATCCTCTGGAGAAGGCGAGTTGCGCATGCTGGGAGACCGGCGAGCAGCGAGTTACAGTAGTCCAACTTGGAGAGGACAAGTGCTTGGACTAGCAGCTGGGTGGAATGCTCAGACAGATATCTCCTGATCTTCCGGATGTTGTAGGGGGTGAATCTACGCGACCGTGAGACTACAGCAATGTGGGCTGTGAGGGAGAGCTTGTCATCCATGGTAACCCTGAGGTTCCTGGCAGAGCATGAAGGGGTTGCCGTTGCAGATCCCAGGGTGATTGAGAGATTGTGGGAGATGGAGGGTTTGGCCGGGATGAGAAGTTCTGTTTTGCCGAGGTTCAGCTGGAGGTGGTGCTTGGTCATCCAGACGGAGATGTCTGTGAGGCAGGCCTCGATCCTAGCTGAGATTCCCGGATCGGTTGGGGGGAACGACATGTACAGCTGCGTGTCGTTAGCGTAGCAGTGGTAGGAGAAGCCATGGGAGGTGATGATTGGTCCAAGTAAGGTGGTGTACAGGGAGAAGTGGAGGGGTCCAAGGACGGAGCCCTGCTGGACACCAGTGTAGAGCTGGTGGGGGCCTGACACTGCCTCCCCAGGAGACCTGGTAAGATCTTCTCGACAGGTAGGATGAGATCCACTGAAGTGCAGTGCCAGTGATGCCCATCTCAGAAAGTCTGGCGAGCAGGATCTGATGGTTAACTGTATCAAATGCTGCAGAAAGGTCCAGCAGAATGATGACGGATGACCTCAAAGCCGCTCTGGCAGACTGTAGGGCAGTGGTGACTGAGAAGAGGGCAGTTTCTGTGGAGTGGCCAGTCTTGAAGCCCGATTGGTCAGGGTCAAGCAGGTTGTACATGAAACATGAAGCATACTTTGTGAAAAGCAAATAAGTGGCAGTGGGTAAAACCAGAAGACCATGTAGTTACAGTTGAACAATGTGTTCCTCAAAAGTGCTAGTAAACCTGGAGGAAAGCAAGCAACAAATATAGCTGCAAGTAGCAATGGGGTGGCCAAGCAGGTCTGACCCAGAAGAAACTTTCGACATCCTCAGAAGAGGGTTCCGAGTACACGCAGCAAGTTTGGCATGAATACATCAAAGATTTGCTGAGATACGACACAACTTTCTGTTTGGCGGCTCTGATGCCGATTTCGATTGGCTTTACCGGACAAAGGATTTCAAAAATCTAAAATCATTTTGATAGTTTGTGTGAGGATTGCATTGACTATATACAGCTTGACTACAGGTAGCTAGCGACTGGGATAGCAGTGTACTTGGCTTCCTTTGCAGTGGCTTACAGTCTCGCTAAACAGAGAATCAGAGACAAGCTTGTCGGCTTTGGCTGGATTCGAACTTCTGACATTTCCGTTGCCAGGACACCAATTTACCCTAGTGAGCTATTCTGAGTGGTGGAAATTCAGTTACTGGCAAAAAATATAAGCAGTTTTTCCTGTGGCAAGCGGTTGTCAGATTTGGCCCATGTTTA
The DNA here is from genome assembly GCF_021917145.1 of Hypomesus transpacificus. Classification (NCBI taxonomy): domain Eukaryota; kingdom Metazoa; phylum Chordata; class Actinopteri; order Osmeriformes; family Osmeridae; genus Hypomesus; species Hypomesus transpacificus. The sequence continues at coordinate 5,437,172 of NC_061070.1, read as the reverse complement.
AACAGCAGTAATTCAGTCCTATTTTGACATGTCAATGTGATTGTGGTCTGAAGATGGTGGTTGTGGTCCAACCAAAGTTGGTGAATATTTGATACATTTTGTAGGAGGAGTAGGACAAAAACGTTTTATTCATTCATTCAAAATGGCTGGCGCATCAATTCAGCTGGTATCACAATTTAACATGTCAGACACGGGATCGCCCCCTAGCGGTTAGATGACACAACCTTTTGTTGACCTCTTTAGAACCGGGTCCTGAGCATCTGTACCAAGTTTGATGTGAATTCAGCAAAAATTTCCTGAGATATGATCTCACTTCACTCAAGAAAAACAGTTTTGAAAATCAAAAACCATGTGAAAACGTTTGTGAGGCTTGATCTGAAGATAATTGGTGCAAAATGTTTGCTTATTGCAGCGCCAATAGAGGTGAAATGGCATGACCTATTTTGGACCTTTTTAGAACAGGGTCCCTAGTCCCTATACCAAATTTGGTGTCAGTTGTATGCCAAGTATGCAGAATAACATTAGTGTTTTTGCTTTCAGCAAACACACTAATAATAAATATATATGAGAGAGAACAATTATCTTTTTTCTCGCCGAAGGCTTGAGCACACCCAATAAGAAGAAAAGGTAGAAACACTTAAGGTGGCTTCGCAGCTTGGCCACCAATAATATAATTCACAGCGAATACAAGTAGTTAATCAGTTACAACTAACCAGCAAGTGCAACAAGACCCTCAATAAGTGTCATTGTGTTCCAGGAAGAAATAACATCTGATCCAACAAATCTTTCCTAAGTACTGTTGTACTCCCGGTGCAGTTGTTTTGCTACTCCTCCAACAAATGTGGTCCGATCTTCACCAAATGTAGCACAGATGTTCTTCAGACCAATCCTCACAAACGTTATCACATGGTTTTCTGATTTTCAAAACCGTTTGCCTGGTACAGCCAATTAAAATCTGCAGCAAAGCCGCCAAATAGGAAGTTGGGTCATATCTCAGCCAATTTTTGATGGATTCACACCAAACTTGCTGCATGTGTGCGGAACCCTGTTCTGAGGATGCCAAAAAAAAAAAAATGATCTGCTTGGCTACCTCATTGCTGCTTGCATCTATATTTATTAGTCTTTTCCTTAAAACTGATCAATAGCTTTCGATCTGTTAGTTTATGGTTTCTGAAATTAGACTGAAACTACAGCCTGTGCGTAACTACCATACCAGGGGCCAGATGTACAAAGGCGCGCACACAGGAAAATAGGTGCAGAAACGTGTACGGGTGTTTCTACACAAAGTTTCAGATTTATGATTATAGAGGGGGGGTAATAAAAATGCCTGCATTAAATACAATGCATCATGACAATTTGTATGATTTGAGAAATGGTTGCATGAACACATTAGCATTTAATCATTTAATTATCACGGCAAACAATTACACCACACTGAACTGTAAGTAAAGTACAAAAAAGTTAAAATAACAAAACCTGTAATTACTTGTGAACGAATATCCTTCACGTCTTACTACACCTAGCAGTCATTTGAAAGTGAATGAGGTAAACTAATACTTTCTGTTAACTCTTCTGAGCCTGTGCAGGTCACGTGAACAATTATCCAAAGATGAAGGTCGGGAAAGGACGAATCCTTTAAAATTCCTCTACCAGTAGCCTACTGAGCCTGCGTGACTGCTAAGAATTATATTTGTTCACAAGTGATAATTACAGGTTTTGTTAGTTTTATTTCATTTTACAGTTCAGAGCAGTGTAATTGTTTGCCATGATAATTAAATGCTAGGGTGATAATAAATGACAATTTCAAATCATACAAACTTTCATCATGTAGGCCCATTTTTATTCGCTCAATACAGCGCTGGACAGAGCAGTCAGATGAGGCACTATGTGACTGTTTTCAAACAACAGACTGGGGAATTTTTCGGGATGCCGCTGTTAACATCCATGAATACACTGAATTTGTATTAGGATATATATGTAAGTGCATTGATGACGTTGCACAGAGAACGAACGTCAGAACTTTTCCAAACCAGAAGCCATGGGTGAATGGAGAAGTGTCTTCAGCACTCAAAGCCCGTACAGCAGCCTATCATTCTGGAGACCCATGTGAGTACAAAATAGCCCGATATGAACTCAGAAAAACCATCAAGCTGGCAAAGAGACAGTACAGAGAGAGTCTTATTACACAGGATCCAACACCAGAGACATGTGGAGTGGGTTGAAGACTATCGCTGATTATAAAGGAAAGAGCCATCAAGCAGAGGTCTCTGTTTCTCTTGCAGAAGAGCTGAACACCTTTTATGCTCGATTTGAGTCCCACACCAGGTCAGAGGTACTGCTGGAGCAAGACAGCTGCCAAGTGTGTGCAAGTCATTCAGGAGAGTGAATGTGCATAAAACTCCAGGACCTGACAACATCCCTGGACGTTTTCTTAAAGCCTGTGCTCCTGAACTGGCAGAGGTGTTCAGTGACATCTTTAACCTCTCCCTGTCCCAGTCTGTCGTCCCCAATAGCTTCAAGAGGGCCACCATCATCCCACTCCCTAAGAAACCATCAGTGAGCTGTCTCAATGATTACCGCCCTGTCGCACTCACCTCTGTTGTGATGAAATGCTTTGAGAGGTTAGTCAAAGACCACATTACATCCTGCCTGTCACCTGCATTAGACCCACTCCAGTTTGCATATAGGCCGAACAGGTCTACAGCCGATGCTGTAGCTTTGGCCTTGAACACTGCTCTCTCTCACCTGGATCAGAACAACACGTACGTGCGGATGCTCTTCGTCGACTTCAGCTCCGCCTTCAACACCATAGTACCATCCAGGCTCATCATGAAACTACAGGACCTGAACATCAGTCCCTCCATGTGCAGCTGGATATTGAACTTCCTGACAGACAGGCCACAGGCAGTACGGCTAGGTAACATCACCTCAACCAGTCTAACACTCAGCACTGGTGCCCCACAGGGTTGTGTGTTAAGTCCACTGTTGTACTCCCTGTTCACCTATGATTGTGCAACCACTAACAGCTCCAACACCATCATTAAGTTTGCTGATGACACCACCATTATCGGCTGCATCAAGAATGGTGATGAGTCTGCCTACAGAGCAGAGGTGGCAACAATGACATCTTGGTGTCAGGATAACAGCCTGCTGCTTAATGTAGCAAAAACCAAGGAGTTGATAGTGGACTACAGGCGGCTGCAGGGAGAACATGCACCCATTCACATCGGGTGCACGGCTGTGGAGAGAGTCAAAAGTTTCAGATTTCTTGGTATCAATATCAGCGAGGATCTGAGCTGGACACACCATATTGGTGTGGTTACAAATACAGCGAAACAGAGGCTCTTTTTTCTGCGGCGACTGCGGAAATTTGGCATAGACTGCACTGTACTGACCAATTTTTACCGCTGCACCATTGAGAGCATACTGACTGGTGGCATTACAACATGGTTTGGCAACAGCACTGCCCAGGACAGGAAGACACTACAAAGAGTGGTCAAATCTGCACAGCGTATTACAAGGACTGCATTGCCATCCATTCAGGACCTTTACAGCCAGCGCTGCAGGAGGAAGGCCAAGCGGATCATTTCTGACCCTAGTCATCCCTGCCAAAGTCTTTTCTCCCTCCTGCCTTCTGGAAGGCGATACAAGAGTATAAGGTCCCGTACCAGCAGATACAGGGATAGTTTTTACCAACATGCCATCAGGATGCTGAACTGTCCTTGAAATATATTTTTGCACTAAATTCTTTTTTTTCTACCCTTTTTCTCCATTCTGCAGTATTTAATTGATTCATTCTCTAAATTGAACGTACATTGAGCACAAAGAATTTCATTACTGATAAATGCTGTTTATGAGTAAATGATAATAAACTTGAAACTTGAAACTATTTTATTTAATGCTGGATTTATTATTAAAAAAATATGATCTGACACACAAATGTGCAATTTCCTTCTATCCTAACGACACATAATGCCCAAGGTGTGGAATGACATAATCCCCAAGGTAGGCTTCATTAATAACGAACGATCGTTATTTTCGAAGTGTGTTTCCCAAATCCTCTAAATAAGAATGTTTGTACCTGTCTCTTGAAAGGTACTTCAGATGCTTCCGGGATGCGAAAATGTGATTGCGACTTCAACACTTGTGATAGTTCGCCTACTGTCGGTACAGAAAACGTTATACATAGCCTACATCAAAATTATTATAATCGTTTACGTTTATATCATATGTGGTAAAAAATTGTGAATGTATGCATGTGCATAGCCTAGCAGGTGTCATTAATTTACAATCAGCGTGATGCATTTATGAAATGCTTACGTAATTCGCACACCATTTGATTAAAGACATGTGTAGTCTAGGTCTTTGAAAAAAATCTAGTTTCAGTTTCTATATATATAAAGAGTGATATACTGAGTCTCTTTGCTTAAGATGCATTTAGCGATCGACGACTGCTCTGGAGTTAATCTACGAGCATTGTCAAGAGCCTCTTTAGCTACGATGGCTTTGGGAAACGGCCGTATAACTAAGATCCATCAATGGATTTTCCGATCAATTTACGCTTACGATGCTTTTGGGAAACGCAGCCTGGTCCTACATTAAAGCGTAATTTACCAAAAAAAAATAGTGCTACTGCTACTGCACACATGTTTATCTGTTTCACCTTTTTTTTGCTTGCCGGAGCCATTTCTGTTGAGTCTGAATGCCTAATTAGTCTATTTGAATTAAATCAATAGCAGCTCACGCGTGCTGGCTTCACAGATTACGTTTTTATTGATAACTCCTCCTACAACGGTGACGTCATATGTCCACTCAATACATGACACCCCCCTTTTCCTTGTAAATAAACTTAACACTCGGCCTCCCACTCAACATGTGGTCTGTGTTCCTATACCCATGTTTACCAATACCCACTGCACAACAATACTCTTAACAACACATTCTTAACTCTGTAATTACATCCCTCGCAATCAAAGCTTTCTTTTCAGGTTTCCCAGTGTGGTGAACAACATTAACTTTACATTTGGGTATACCTTATACTAGTTCACAACATAGTCAGACAGTCTGTCAAGTGCTCTCTTGACTGCGGGTTCTAACAGTGTACTGCACATCTGGGGGGTGTTCCATCAACGTCAATTAAGGGAAAGTGAGACTTATTTCGCCAAGTCTCACTTACTTTAGCGAGAGTTCCGTCCCATTAAGGTGGATTATTATAGTTCTAGCTACGTAACCACGTTTTGGAACTAGCCTGATCCGTGTCAGGCTAAAAGTCAAGCTAAACTAAAATGTGTTGCAAATAATTTAAAACAGGCCGAAACAGAATCTCAAAAGACAGTTCCATCAACTAAATTCCTGCGCGCAAAGCACTTTAGTCCGTGTTCGGAAACGTAAATTCAGACTTTTTGAAGTGCAGACATGAATGATTCACGTGTTTAGGCCTACTTCATCTCCCAAAAATATATGAAATTAACATAATTTAATATTTAAATTAACAAGTTAAGAAATAATGTCACTTTATCTGTTTTGAAAAGCCATTGGTTAATTGACATAAAATAAGGCCTTAGAAACTAAGCAGAGCATCAACACAAGTTACAATCAATTATGGCATATCCGTTCTTTGACAAGCCTGTGGTGGATGAAGGTGCTCAGATTATACAAAGAGTGTTTATCCCACCAGACCCAAGGGTCTTCAGAGACAGAAGTAATGCTTCCCTGACCAGTATCTGTGGAAGAAGTATAGGTTCAGCAGGCCCAGCATAGTTTATCTAGATAGATTTAATCTTTAGTTTATTTAGAATTAGTCATTCTTAAAAATAAAAAAACATAAATAATATATATATATATATAAAATAACACTTTAGCATAAGGATGGCAATGAACACATAAGAGCAGCCTCTTAGAGCAGTCTAAGCTTATTGAGGTCTAGCTTGAATTTGCGTTGCCTGTTAGTGGAACGGAACGTTAGTGGAACGGCTTGAGGCTTAAGTCTAAGTTGACGTTTACCCAAGTGAGGTTTATTCGTGTTAGCGCGACTTGCGTCAGCGACGTTGATGGAACACCCCCCTGATGTGGTGTCTGTGCACGGCGTTGGATTAGCTAAGCATGGCTGAGAGACAGAGTTTTGACTCATGCCATCAGTTTGTCTTGAACTGATTGTTTGATCCGGGCGCTTGACTAATAAACCAAAAGTCAATCTCCTTTACTTTGTCTCCTGGAACACTTTAACTCCTCTATCTATAAGAAATACTTTGGCCCGCTCACCGTGAGTGTTCCTCCACAAAGCTGGGTCAGTTACAGCTTCAAACCAAGCCTCGCCCTGGCCCTCCTCTCCTTCAGAAGGCTGTATCTTATCCTCCATGATGCTAACGGTGCGTTCACACTGCAGCGTTTTTTAACGCTCTGCACCGCTGGCCTTCCCACAGTGCAACACGCTCGGGGGCGTGTTACAAAAGTTATTACAGAGTTTTAGTTCTCTAAGGTCACTGTTGTAGTTTGTGAAAAAAGGTGTCATGGACAAGTTTGCAGACTTGGGTTCATGTACTTACAATATCGATCATTATTGATATAAATATAGGTGCTCCTGTCTCGATCAAAATACAGCTTTTAGACGGCAGGATGCAAGGAATCAGATACGCTGACTAGATGTTGCATGATCTTGTCAACTAGGCTATACAGCACTTCATACATTTTCCCAGTAACATTCGCTAGGTTATGGCCACTACACATTTACTGTATGGCTAGCGAGTGACTGCCAACCCGCATTTCAACGTTGAATGTCAATCGTGGGCCGGGTGAACTAGACTAGCTAGACTACTGTAGTATGCAGCTAGCACAGAAGAAGGTTAGAGCTACGTAGCTAGCTAATATGATGAGACCGAATTTAACACATCAGGGACACCGACTACCTCGGCAACCCTGCGCCAGGTATATATTTTTTGTTAACGTCTCTTTAATCGTACAGAGGCGTATGAAACAAGACTGGGTGTGTAGACACATATTCGATATGTTTCTCCTACATCTTGAAACCTAGAAAATGTTTACCATGACCAACGGTTGCTACGTTACAAGAAACCAATCCGATTGGCCTAGGCTAGCGTTTTCATGCTCCTCATTTACATAAAGTTGAGAAAATCCAGCTTGCAATGCTCCGCTCGCCTTCCCACAATGCCCTACGCGAGCGTCAACGCTCCGCTCGCCTTCCCACAATGCCCTATGCGAGCGTCAACGCCTGGTTTAATTGAAAATGAATTGGAAGCTGACACCATGGTCCGCTAGCCTGATGTTGTCATACTCATAATTCTAGTCAGAATATGACTTCCCGACCAAATTTTTTTGGGGGCGGGGAGAAGTTGGACTGGAAGCCAGGCTAATGCTCCGCTGCATTGTGAACGCACCATAACAGTCGGCGGAGTTGCGTTGTTGACCCTCTTCTATAGCACCTGTCTCCTCCTCCTCACCAACCAACAGTGGCCTCTGTGCTGGTGGTACAGCATCACCCGCCGGTGCTAACAGTAGCCACGGTGGTGCAGCACTAGCAGTGCTGCTACCAGGCTGTTCCTCCTCCTCCTCCTCACCACCACCTCCCATCTTGGGCTTGTGAATGTCCGCTGCAATGTTCTTGTTCTCATCCTTCTTTTGAATGTTTTGAAAAAAACTTGAAATGCGAGGAACTTGATTGACAATATCTGCTTGCCTTGCTTTTTTTTCTTTCCTTAACTTTCGTTTAGCTGCTCCACTTAGTGTACGGCTGTTGTCCATTTTGCTTGTGCTCTTCTCAAGATTGATTGACCTTATCGTGAACTACTCAAGTAACTCAAATTATTTGATTAGCGTACTATTTTGGGGGGAATTCATATCACCAAAGTCCCTCTATTAAAAAGTGTCTGCTATAATATCACTCGACCCTTTCCTGCCGGACCATTCAAAGATGGGAAATACAATTCCCATGGTTCCAGCCTTAATTTATTTGGCGTCCAATCACCGATTTTATTTCTGAAAACTGCCAGATACTCATGGCAACTTAAGCTCAAAGCACATACCATTGGTTAAGGGGTTACTGGCAGTGAAAATAAATAAATGTATCGTCAGCAATGGCAGCCTGTTACTGACATGAATGACTTAAGCCTAGAATATACTGGTTACGGCTCATCGTTTCATATCATCACAAAGTTTATAACAGCGACGTCACCATGCAGAGGCTCTGGCTTAGGGGCCCCCTGAGCCAGAGCGTCATGGGCCTGGGCCCAGTAGGCCCGTTCGTTAATCCATCCCTGTGTGTAAGGTAAAATATGGGAGTGTGGACAATCAGCCCATTCACGTGCGCACAATCACAAGTTAAGTGGAAAAGACATAAGTGTGATATCGGTCGCGTACGCGGTGTTCATAAATCTAAGAAAAACATCTACCTTTGCATGCATACCTTTACTGATGTATTTACACAGAGTTTGATACTTGTGGCCCCAGCAATGGTCCTACCACACCAACAGTGGCCCTGATCTGACCATAGGTGGCGCTATGGTCTTTCCCCAAAAGTTGCCATAGTTGCAATTTCTTTCCATTTGACAAACTGAATTTCTGTGTACATGCCTTGTTTATCAAAATAATATGAAGAACCAATAAGGTCTGCCATTGTCAATTTTTCTGTAGAAGGTCAATTTCGTAAAAACAAAAACAATATTTTGTCATGTGCCATTGATCAAATTAACATGACATTTGGTACACATGGATGGTGCTGCGATATTATGGCTTTAAATGCATGTGATATTTCTTATGTTGTAATTCGATAGTGTTTAATTTTGTCCACAATGCGGCGCCCTTTCCTCATTGTTGAGCCAAGGGTTTTGGCCCAACTGGTACTTGGTTTGCAGTTGTATGCTTGGAAAACAAGCCCCCACCCCTAGCTCTTAAGCAAAGGGCCCAGTGGAGCTTGGTGTTATTGCATTTCCGTTATAGCACCCGGCTCTTTCGGGCCATTTTTATTCTATTAACTCCAGTCTCTAAATATCCAAAGCTATGTTCCCCAGTGTTTTCTGTTCTCAAACCTGGCTAGCTTTTTAATACGATATTTTTTGTTTAAGACCAATACATTTTTAACAAATCCAAAATGGGGAAATGAATGCCCTAAATAAGCAAGCAAAAACATTATTAAGCATGACAAGCCACTCTATTGCACAACACCAACCAAGCCAGAAGTTTATCATAGCACTAACCATTATTGCTGGGCGATATGGGTAAACAATTATCACGATAGTTATTTATATTTCCATTTGATAACGATAATTAAAATGATAGACCACAGATCCGTAGTAGTAGCAAAATAAGTCTCTTCCTCAACTTTTTCCCTACACTCGGCATAAAGTTTAGGCAGCGTGGTGTGAGAGAAATGTTTGCGGCCAGGGAGCACGTAGGCCTACCTGGGGTCAAGTAACTTGTATAAGTAACTTGGTTTGTCGTATTACCAGACTTGGTAGCCACTTGTTTGTTTACTACACAATTTGCACTCATCATTGCTCTGCTCTTTGTCAGATTTCAAAGCCAAACCACTTCCAAATCACTGAAGAAGACAAACCCTTTTTATCAATAATTTCTTCATTTGAAGTTGCTCCCTCGCCATGGCTATCAAAAAAATTATCGCCCAGCCCTACTAACCATATCTCAGTTTTGCAAGCTTCAATGTGCCAATGAGCATTTGCCATATAAACTAATGGTATACCATTTTTTTTAAAGCTTTGATGCTTGGTCAAAGAATGGGTCTATGGTTTAACTGCAACTCAAGAGGTTGCAGGTTCAAATCTATCTCCTTGTCATTGACTTCCATTTCTTCACAATTCTTTTCCTTATTTACACACTATTCCTGTTATATATTTGCCAACAATTCCTGTCCCTGCACATGTAGGTTCCTGTAAATTCAATCATAAAACATACATCTTTATGACACACAGGTTATGTGTATCAGCTTGCGGCAGCTGTATCAGGATTTATCTTCTCTTTGTTGTGTTCTCCACCTCTGTTTTTGTTGCTTTATTCTTCTTCTCCATTTGTCTCTCAGGCAGCACCGTGACAGTGCTGAATGGGCCAGTTCTGGCAGAAGATCGGGATATCGGACCCAACGCCGTTGTCAAATATCGTATACTGGGTTCCAGACTGGACCTCTTCACAGTGGATGCCAGCACAGGTCTAATATACACTCTCAAAACACACACACACACAATCAAATGCACACTCATGTACACATGTTACTAAACACAAGAAGATTAACAGACATGCTCACATCATACACAAACACACACACACAGTTGGGGATGGGTATCGAGAACCGGTTCTTGTTTAGAACCAGTTCCCAGTGAATCGATTCCTTGGAATCGTTAGCAAAATTCCTTAACAATTCTGTTAAAGATTCTCTGTGCTGTTGCGCATACGCAAACTTTTATAGTTTATTCAGACTGCAGCAAACATGGCAAATAGAAAGAAGCGTTCTAAAGTTTGGTTGTATTTCACACGACAAAATGACAACAACGCCACTTGTAACGCGTGTAAAATGTTTATTTCGTCGAAGGTAGGAAATACTACAAATATGAAGAAGCATTTGAACACACAGCATGGAATGAACTTGTGAAATGAAGTTACTGGAACGTCATGTGTTCGATGCATGCAGCAGCACAGCTAACGTTCACGCTTCATCTCTAACTATCTAAGGTAGAGCTAAACTGCTCAAAAGTGATCACAACCACTTGTTACTGTGTGAAGCAATTTGCCTTTATTGTGTGTAGTCGATCAAGTTATCTTCTGTCCCGCCATTTGAAGCTTACATTTTAGCTCCGGTGTTCGTCTCCCATTAGTATTGATCTTATTGATCACTTCACATTATCAGGGGGCATGTGTTATCAGCAAACTTTCTCAAATTTTAATCCATTATTAAACTTAGCATTTTAATTCTTTAACCTTTTAATAGTCCTGTTAAATGTGCCTGAAAACGCCTAAACAACATACCCAAAGCACATTGAAAGCTGTTGTTGAACCATTTGGAGTACACGCATGTAAATGGTCTCCTTTGAAAGGTGACACTCAGTTATTTCCCCTGTTGTTAGGACCCCTGAAAGTCCTACTGGTGTTGAGTAATAGAAGCTTGAACACAAGGAAACTGAAAGTTTTTATGTCCGAGTAGATTTTGTTTTGAAAACAGAGGCCCGAAGAGGGCTAGAGGTGGTAAGTATTAGCTCATTTCAAAGCCAGTTTGAGAAATTAGTTTAAAATGAGGTTGTTTGGGGGGGGTGCAGGACGCACACAAGGAATCGATAAGGAATCGATAAGCAGGAATTGATAAGGAATCGGAATTGTTCAAATCTTATCAACACTCAACACCTTATACACAGTCAACAAGTGCATGCCTGTCCTCTGATTGTGCCCCCATGCACGTGCTGCAGGTGAGGTGCAAGTGAGACTGGGGGTGCGGTTAGACCGCGAGGCTTTCCTGGATCCCCGGGTGGAGTTCTTCCTGGTTGCAGAGGATGTGGGCGGGCTCAACAGCAGCGTGCCCCTTACTGTCAACATCCTGGACCTGAATGACAACCCCCCGATCTTTAACCCCTCCAGCCTCACCGTACATCTCCCAGAAAATAGCCCTACAGGTGTGTGTGAGCTTGTGTGTATCCAAATAAATATGTGTGTATAACATGTCTAGGGTATATGTGTAGCGTGTTCATGCTGTCTAATTGTGTTAGTCTCATTGTCAGAAATGGCACACAGTTCTTGTCCTGTTACACAAACTTATCTATATGTCTGTTTTTGTGTCTGTGGATGTGTGTGCTTGTATATGTGTATGCGTCTGCATGTTTGTGTGTATTTATGTGTGTGTGTGTGTCTGTGCTGTGTGTGTGTGCATGTCTGTGTGTGTCAGGCGTGGTGGTGACTCAGCTGTCGGCCAGTGATGCTGACTCAGGCTCTAGCGGCTGGCTGTTCTACCGACTGGACAGCGGTGCCCAGGACCGCTTCATCGTTGACTCTCTCTCAGGCACCGTCCTTGTGGGCAACGCCACCCTCGACCGTGAGGAGCGCAGCTCCTACCGCCTCGTTGTCATAGCAACAGACCGAGGCACACCCTCTCTGTCGGGCACGGCCACTCTATCCGTTGTTCTGGACGACGTCAATGATTCGCGGCCACGTTTCCTGGAGCCGGTGACTAATATCAACGTTAACGAGTCTACACCACCGGGCATGGTGGTGGCAACGCTCACTGCCACTGACCCCGACCTCCGACCCCGACTGGAGTATTACATTATCTCAGTGGAAGCAAAGGATGATGGGAATAACCCTGTGGGTGGTCTGCAGGAGTCCTTTGGCATCGACTTCCACACCGGTGAGTGACAATGTAGAATATAGAGCAAGTCTGTCTTTCTAAATAATACATTTTTTTTTTGTATTTTACATGATGCAATAACATGTTGCATATTATAATACAAGTATCTCAAACAACACTGTCTGCATTGTTAGATAGTTTTAAAATGTGTGTTTGTGTGTGTGCGTGTTCAGGTGCCGTATTTGTGCGTAACCCACTAAACAGAGAGCTGGTTGCCACCTTTGAGATCATCGTTTCAGTTCATGACAATGCCAGTGATGTCATCGATATGTCAGTCAGTGTGCCCAATGGTGAGATCATGGTCTTCATCTTTATTTAATCTTTAATCTTAGTGTCACAGTCCAAATATAGTTGGATGACTCTGTGTATTTCTCCCCATTGCCTAATGAAAGTGGTTTGGCTGAAACATGTTTCCTGCTAAGCCATACTATGTTTCCAATCATTTGTATATACTGTAGTTCATGCAATCACCTATATTGTACTAATCATCTCTTGTTGGATTACCTTAGACAGCATTACTGTCTCAGTTCTGCCTCAGGACTATTTCAATACTACCTTAGTACTGCCTCATTACTATCTCAGTTCGCCCTCAATACCAAATCAGTATTGTCTCAGTACAACCAAGGTACTATCATGGTACTATTTTAGAACAAATCCTCCCTCCCGTCTGACAGCGAGGCTGACCGTGAACATACTAGATGTGAACGACAACGCCCCAAGGTTCCGCCCTTTCGGGGTGACCAACTTCTCAGAGAGCATTCTGGAAGGGGCCCAGTCCGGAACCACCCTGCTGTCTGTGTCTGCCGTGGACCCAGACAAGGGCCCCAATGGCCAGATCATCTATCAGCTGCTGCACCTGCCCCGAGGGGACTACATCAGGCTGGAGGACCCATCCACTGGTAGGCCACTGCGATTATACTTCCATCAGTTTATTTAGGCTGAATTAATGTACTCTATGGGGGACACATTTTTTTCCCATATAGGAGCATAGCTACACACATACTCATACTGTGTGCCCTTTTCAGTCCCCCTCCCCCAGTGACAGTTGTATTGTTGCTACAGGTAAGATTGTGGCCAACCGGACTGTGGACTTTGAGCAGGTCCAGTGGCTGAACTTCACTGTGCAAGCTACAGATCACGGAAGCCCACCTAGGTATGTTGAGCTCCCCGTCTACCTGAGGATAGTGGATGTCAACGACAACAATCCAGTCTTCAAACAGCCCTCGTACCAGGTACACTCAATCCATACCAAAAATAAACATTCCACCAATGACAGTACCGTACACTCAATGTCAGAGTAGTTTAGTAGTTAGGAAAGTAGTATATCTGTGTTGATGTGTGTATTCTTGCCCCTGTGCAGAAGCCTGTGTTTGAGAACGTGGACCTGGGTACCATCATAGTGAGAGTGAGTGCCTCAGATGCAGACTCTGGGCTCTTCTCTGTCATTGAGTACAGCCTTGTGGATGGAGAGGGCAAGTTTGGCATAACTCCTTCCACTGTAAGTTTAACACACATAAACTTACTCTACTGATTTTTCCCTGCCAAATTGACTAATCTATGTTGTTTATGGCACAAATTATTACATTTACATCTAGTCATTTAGCAGACGCTCTTATCCAGAGCGACTTACAGTACCGGTAACCTTCAGATTACTAGCCGGATTCCCTAACTGCTCAGCCACCTGAATCCAAATGATGATGACATCCCCTTCATCCTCCTCCTTCTTTCTCTGCCAGGGAGACATCTATATCCTTTCACCACTGGACAGAGAAACTAAGGACCACTACACCCTGACAGCCATTGCCAGGGACAACCCTGGAGGTAGCCCCAACAACCGACGGGAAAACTCAGTGCAGGTAGGAATAACCTTGCACTCACACCGACAACGACAAAGTGACTGGACGGCATTCATTTTAATGGTCACTAGGCTACAGTGAGCGACATGGTGTGATGAGTATCTGGCTACAATGTTGCCAGGACTTGACAACAACAAAAAAGTTTAGGAAAGTACAAATGAGCAGCAACTGACTCAAATTACGGTCAAAGGGCAGATGTGCTCCTTCTATAGCTGATTATTTGGTGTTAAACTTTATTCCTACATGCATTTCCTGACCAAATAATAAAATATAATGCAAGGAGGCAGATCTCTAAGATTGTTGGGATGAGTCGTGAAGTTTAATCAAGTGAATGACACATTTCAGCAGTTGTCAATGAGGCAAGCTAAAACTCCTCACGTGATTAATTGTAAATCATCCATCAATCGTCAAACGCTTATCCGGAGTTGGGTCACGGAGGCAGAAGCTTCAGCTCTGGTCCCAAACTTCCCTATCCCGAGCCACATTAACCAGCTCCGACTGGGGGACACAGAGGCATTCCCAGGCCAGTGTGGAGATATCAAATCAAATCAAATTTATTTGTATAGCCCTTTTTACACGCAAGCATGTCACAGAGGGCTTCACATGCGCCCATAGAACTGCCCCTCAACCAACCTAAACCCTCAAGGAAGACAAGGAAAAACTCCCAGAAAAACTCCCACCGGGAGAAAAAATGGAAGAAACCTTGGGAGGAGCAATTCAGAGAGGGATCCCCTCCTCCAGAGACGGTTGGTAAGAGAGAGGAGCAGAACACAAGCTAAACATAGTCATACAGTGTCAATGGGTTTTGAAACACCAAAATCCATTGTTCGGCTTTATAGACGTTGGATGGGACCGGGAAACTCGCTGTTGGCCGTCATGGAGACTGGATTCCGGGTGACGACCTGGTTCAGCGTTGGCAGACCGACGACCAAGCAGGTCCTGACAGCTCAAACCCCCCACACCACAGGGAATGTGTGGGGGGGGGACAGAGAGGAGAGCAGGGATTAGAGAATGCCAGGAGCAGCTAACAGTTACAGTCAAAATAGAATGAGATCCCCACCGGTCAAGTGTGGACTAGTGCAGCAATTTAACAGAGCAAAAAGGGTATTTGATGCAGCCCCACACACCAAAACAACGACAGCCCCCCTCAGTTGGAACATGAAATCTGTTCCAGGGGAAAGAACTCTAAAGTAGGTTATACTTATACGAATAAGGATGAAAACAGCCAGTCCCCCGTTGTCTCCAACTAGTAATAAAAACTATAACAGTAACAATATACAGCAACGGAACTATAATAATAATAATACTAACAATATACAGTAACAGGTTTACTTTATTTGTAACATCTAGCTGGGCAATGTGAACATAAGCTATAATTAAAATTTAAAAGTTACATGTGATACACACATAGGCAAGCACACATCCCAGGTTTACATAGAAAGTACACACATACTTCCCTTTAACAATCATAGAATTGACTAAACAAGAACGTTTTTAATCTAGTTTTAAATGTCGAGACAGTATCAGCTTCCTTAATTGAGATGGGTAATTTGTTCCAAAGAAGAGGTGCTCTATATGAGAACGCCCTACCTCCAGCAGTTTTTTTCTTAACTTTGGGTATTACCAGATAGCCGGCATTTTGAGATCTTAGAGACCTTGCGGGGCAATAGGGTGCAAGGAGACCGGAGAGGTACAGTGGTGCCAATCCATGCAGAGATTTGTAAGTTAGTAGTAGAACTTTGAAATCAGCTCTGGCTTGGATAGGGAGCCAGTGTAAAGAGATAAGAGTCGATGTTATATGATCAAACTTTCTAGTTTTAGTCAATAGTCTAGCAGCAGCATTTTGCACCCGCTGTAAGTTTTTTAGGTAGGTAATTGGGAGGCCAGAGAACAACACATTGCAGTAGTCCAATCGGGACGTAACAAAAGCATGTATTAGTTTTTCAGCATCATCCTTTGAGAGGAATTTTCGTATTTTGGCAATATTACGTAGATGGAAAAATGCTGTTCTGGTGATTTGCTTAATATGGTACTCAAATGAAAGGTCTGGGTCCATTGTGACTCCCAGATTTTTTACCAGCTGGCTTTGAGATACTTTGACGCCGTCTAAGTCTAAGGTTAGATGGGATAAATTATTTCGGTGTTTTTTCGGACCAAAAATTTGAACCTCGGTTTTATTCGAATTAAGAAGAAGGAAATTTGCAGTCATCCAAGTTTTCAACCCGGAAACACAGGTTTCCATAGCATGTGGAAATTCTCCCGGCTTTATAGACATGTATAGCTGAGTATCATCTGCATAGCAGTGAAAATCTACCCCAAAACTTCTAATTATGTTTCCTAAAGGCAACATATAGAGTGAAAATAACAGAGGGCCTAAAACTGAACCCTGTGGTACTCCGTATTTTACAATGGAGCTCCTGGATGAGCAACCATCATAGTGGACATATTGTGATCTATCAGATAGATACGATCTGAACCACTGAAGTGAAGTACCAGAAATCCCAACATAGTTCTCCATACGTTCCAGGAGAATCTCATGATCTACAGTGTCAAAAGCTGCACTTAGGTCTAGAAGAACAAGGACAGAGCTAAAGCCCGCGTCAGAGGCTAATAATAGATCATTGACTACCTTGGCTAATGCAGTTTCAGTGCTGTGGTGAAGACGAAATCCAGACTGGAGAGGTTCATAGAGCTGATTTGAGGAGAGGTGCTCAGTGAGCTGTTTTGCCACAGCTTTTTCCAAAATTTTGGAGAGAGATGGCAAATTTGAAATGGGCCTGTAATTGCTAAGACAACCTGGATCCAGGTTTGGTTTTTTAAGAAGGGGCTTGATAATAGCTTGTTTGAAATCGTCAGGGACTTGTCCAGTTACAAGAGATTCATTAATAATACTAAGCATGGGCGGTCCAATAATATGGAGAAGTTCCCTACAAAGTTTGGCAGGGAGGGGATCGAGAAGGCAGCTAGTGGGTTTCGAGGAATCTATCAGCTTGATGAATGCTTCCATAGAAATAGGGTTAAAGTGAGTGAGAGTCTCAACATGCAGAATGCTGGGTACAGAGGGAAAATCAGTGTTGATGGCCACTCCTCCAGGACTAGTCTGTAGTTTGTCCCTTATTGCATAGATTTTTTGGTCAAAGAAATCTAAGAAATCATTGGGAGAGAGATCTGAACTAACACAGAGTGTACTTTTCTTAGTGAGTTTTGCAACAGTATCAAATAGGAACTTAGTGTTGTGTTTGTTCTTACTAATCAACTTAGAGAAATATTCTGATCTGGACCTGATGAGGACTTGCTTGTACTCTATTTGGCTGTCCTTCCAGGCCAGGCGGAAAACCTCCAATTTAGTGGTACGCCACTATATTTAGATATAATCTCTCCACCTAGTCCTGGGCCCAAGTCCTCCTCCCAGCTGGATGTGCCTGGAACATCTCCCTAAGGAAGCGCCCAGGGGGTATCCTTACCAGATGCCAAACCACCTCAACTGGCTCCTTTTAACACAAAGAGCAGCGGCTCAACTCGGAGCTCCTCACAGATGACGGAGCTCCTTATCCTATCTCTATGAGAGACGGCAGCCACCCTCCTGAGGAAACCCATTTTGGCCGCTTGTACTCTAGTTATTTTGGTCATGACCCAACCTTCATGACCATAGGTGAGGGTAGGAACAAAAATTTACCAGTAGATCAGGAACTTTGCCTTCGCATCTGTAATTACCAGTAGTAAAATAAGACAAGAAAATAGGTGGGCACATACAACAGTAGGGGAGAGTGGGGTGATTTGTGCCAGCGGGGAAGTTGTTTCCCCCCCCTGTTTCTAGGGAACCAGAATCATAGAAGAAATTGGTCAAGTGACCACATATTTTTGAAAAGTCAGCCATTTTACTCATCCTGCAAAGAAGAGAGCCTCATTGCATGAGAGGTAAGCACATTTAAGTTCAAAAAACAGTTTTTTGCCTTCCAAAGTAAATTTTCTATGATCAACGTTTTTTGATTGTTGTGTCTGAACAGTTATAGACAAGTTTGAAAACATTTCACACGTTTTAGTGCTTTGGTAAGCTACACAATGAGTCTATATAGCAAGCATGATTTTAGCTCAAAATGCTGCTGATTTTAGCTGTTGGATGCTGCATTTTTTTTGTCGGATTGGGATGATTTGTGCCAAAGGGCCAGGGGTGAGTTGGGCCACTTATGAATATTTTAAACATATTATTTTATTGTAATTGTATGTTGTATTCTTACATTTTATCAATAAAACTATGTGACATTCTTAATTTTAGACAGAAAACTGAAATAGACCATCATGCCACGGAGTTATAAGAGGAAGACAGGCAGGGCTTCCGCTCCTCTAGAGGACATGGACAAAGCAGTGGAAGAGGTGGAGAAGGGGAAGTCCATTCATCAGGTGGCGAGGCAGATGAACATATGCAGGATGTCATTAAAATGATACATGGAGAATAAAAAAGAAAGATGGAAAAGAAACAAGGCCAGGATATAAAAGAACTGGACAATTTACCCAATTGTATTCTCTCTAAAGGCACAACTTACCCCGCACCGGGGGCAAGTTGTGCCACGAGACCACTTTTTTTCAGAAAGCTATATTTCTTAATTACTATATTTCAGATCCAAAGTGATTGTTCCCAGGGATGCACCACATCCTGAAATATATGTACATATTTTAGTTGGAAGCATTACTGTCATGGCCTCACTTTAAAGTCACTTTAAGTAAAAACTGGTACAACTCACCCCACTCTCCCCTATATAAGTTTATACCCGTAGAGTAAAAGACCAGGGGCCTCATGTATAAAGGATTGCGCAGCTTTCATACCAAAAATGGCGTACGGCCAAAACTCGAAAAGTACCTACGCACAGTAATATGTAAAACTGGTCGTACGCCAGGTCCTGCGTACCTTTCCTTTATAAATCACAATCAACGAGGTTGACCGCACGTGAACGAGCCACTGACACCACCTTGCCTCCTACCATAAATGAATATGCAGATGGACTGTAAATGCACTCCTGAGGTCATTTCTTTGTCTGAATTACAGTATTTCTTCGAATAAACGCAGCCCTCAAATAAACGCCACAACAAAAATGAACGTTAGTTAGTAAACGCAGCTGCGTTTATCCAAAGAATTACGGTGACTGTGAGATCGAGGTTCTGACAACAGAGGTGGAGGCGAGAAAATGTGTTAGCGGCCTGTCATCAGGTATTAGACAAAAGAAAGTCAGCGGAGTGGAAAACTGTTACTATTTGCGCCCTTTCTTGTTTTTTACCTGTAGCCCTTTGAGGTTTGGCTAAATGTAATGTGCATTACAAATGAAATTATTATGATTATTATAGGGCCATAAATGCTGTGGGTTCAGAAAACCGGACCATGGCAGAAATGAAGAAGAAATGGTCCGATGTAAAACTTTAAATGAAGAAACGAGTGGTGGCGCATCGTAACAGCATGGCAGCTATAGGCTGCGTGACATGCATTTCCCGAGTGATTTTGTAATTCGTTTGACACCCTCAAGTTTAACAGAAGTTATTAAGTGGTGGCGGATTAAACAAAAGGCTATATAGCTTTTCCCGTTTGGGCATTATGTGATCATCCACATTAATCATCAAACTTTTATTACCGAAGGTAGCCCAAATATGTTTTTTTGAATAACTAAAGATCAGGGGCGGTCTTTCCTACAGGCAGTAGGTCGCCTAGGGCGCCACTCAGAGGGGGGGCGCAAAAAAATGCGCCCAGAAAAAAAATGCTGGGCAGTTTTTTCTTGCGCCCCCCTCTATATCTCCAACCAGTATTTTGACATTCAAAAAATCCAGGTATACGTACCCTTTAAAAAAGGAAGGGGTACGTACCTCCTTGGTGTTATCAGAACATAGCACAGTGAGGCATTAGAGTGTGTGTGTTCAAGAACTTTGAAGAACGAAATAATGAAGAGGCAAAAGCTATCCGGGGCGAAATTTAAGAAGAAAAGAAAGGAAGAATATGAGAAATGTGCAAAGGCTTAAGGTAAATCCTTAAATTCTGGTCTTATCTGATGAATTCCAGATAAGAAATTGTTCATGAATGCGTGAACTGCCCCGGGCACTTTAGTGGAGTTAAGAAGAAAAGATGTACCTTATCATTGAACGTGTTCCTACTCCCTGTCACATAAACTAGTTCTTTAAGGATTTTACAGAGGCGGGTAGCCTATTTAAAAATGATATGTCCATTTATTCTACGTTATACAAAAAAAACACGATTAAAATAGGGGCGCACATATAAAGCCAATATAGTGCAACACTACAAATATCTTACTCGTTGCATAGCACACCCAATAATTGCAATGTTTGTCTTCCTTAATGTCCTTAATGCCTAATGGATGTGCTATGCAACGACTAAGATATTTGTAGTGTTGTTGCATTGGGCATTAAGGAAGACAAACACGGCAATTTGTCAACAAGTGAGGAATGGTAAAAATCCAAGTGTTGTATTGTCAACTTTAGCGAATGGATTGTATGTAATTTTGCTAGATAGTTAGCTAACGCTATCTAGGCAGTGACTTCTGACATTCCTTAATGACGTACGTTATTGCCATTCAGTCGAAACATCAGTTCAAGTTTAGCTGTACCGCACTTTGGGTCATTTTCGATGTATCATGAAATTTTGGTGAATTCCGTTTAGTCTAATTTTGTTCAGGTAGATTGCTCAAAATGAGTGAATATGTGCCACAAGTGACCCAGACCTTCCAAGATTGTTGTTTGCCAGGCATCAACAGAACAGAAGACTAAAAAAACTATTATTTATTTAAATAATTAAATAAATAATAATATTAATAATAATAATAATAATAATATTATTATTTATTATTTTAATTATTTGCAGGCAATGAGGGAGTGAATGTCCCCGTGCACCGTGTGTGCACCGTTGAACAGGGGGGCGTGGCCAAAGCGTAGTTCAGCACAGACTTGCTGAACTACGCTCACCACGAGTGAAGCTCGCCTCGAGCGCCAAATGTGCTAGGACCGCCCTTGGGGTTTCATTTATAAAGCTTGCGTACGCACAAAACGGGGCTGAAAATATGCTTACGCCACTTTCCACGCAAAGGTTGTGATTTATAAAAAAACAAACTTGACGGGAGAATGTGCGGTCCTCCACGCAAACTCTGACCCTCCCGTAGGCCTATGCACATTTTGGAAACAGTTGGAATTGGTGACACAGATGACCGTACTGTAGTCAGACCGCAGAAATTGAATGTGGGAAGAACATTACTCTAATATTTATATATTTGGTTTTCCTCGTACACGTTTTTTTCATTCAATTTCATGATTATCATGAAGATTACACCCAGCAGTGTTAATTGCGCTTGTACTGTGTGATAATTGTTCCATAAAAATCTTGTACAATCCAACTCAAATTTTAAATCAAAATTCAGTGCTTCCTTACCATCAGATTGTCCACTACGGGGGTGCAGGAGGGGGAGATTCCCCAACTGCATGGAATACAAGATAACATCACATATGCTACTTTTAGATAACCGCAGAACACAGTGTATAACTAAATATATTTATTTATTACTGTGCAAATATCCTCACGTGTCAAAAACTAGAAATTCAGTCGTTGAGCTCCCGTCAATCGCTACACGTCACGTGTCAAACTCAAGGCCCGCACATTTTATGTGGCCCGCGGAAGCTAAATGGTGTATCGAAATAAGTCTACGCTGCTTTACAGCGTGCATTGACCATAAACTACATCTCTCACAATGCATTTCGATTATGTTACGGCAAAGTGATGACATCCCGCTTCTAATAAGCAGTGTATGCACATCAGTGTTAAACGCAAAGTTTAACTGGGTGAAGGCGAGCATGGGTTGAATGACAGCACTCCAATGGAGCCGGTTCTGCAAACCTTCACCATGCGCATTTTAAGCCAAGGTCCTCGGGCATTCAACCCAAGTTGGTATCGCTCTCGAACTTGGTTAGAGTACTCAGCCAAGGTAGCATGTTTCTTCTTCCCCTGTCGACAATTTGGAGCCAAAAATGATGAAGACTTCACCTTCACTAGACAAGGTTTTACCAATTGGAAAATTGCAATGTTTATTTTACATAAAGCTCAAAAAGCTATTCTGCGTTCAAATGAAGGGCAAAAAATTGCGCTTGCGCGCTATGCGCGCTTGCATTAAGTGTGAAAGTCCCTATCTAGCATCACAACAAACCCAGAATACCTCTTAGGTTTGGGCTAATCCCCGTATGTTTACAACGCCTAGCTCCGCGCCTTTAACACTCGGATCGATAAGCAGTCTCAAAAATGGTAGGCCTATCAATATAAAAAATAACAAGATCCCCTTCCATGATCATTATACCCCCCCAAAATGTTAACTGCACCCCCAGTCAAAGCAGGCTGCATCCAGCCCTGGATGGAAGGCAATTTAAATAAAGAACGGAAAGCGAATGTTTGTGCTTCAAGGAAATTTTTTTTTATGTATTTGGTGTTATAAGGCGATGTTGGTCGTTGGAGTACAATCTCTGTCGGCATTTTGACACCAAACACAGAGATAAATATAGCTGCAAGCAGCAATGAAGGGGCCAAGCAGCATTCGATATGGAAATTCAGTAGCTAAAGCAGCAAAGCAAAACTTTTCATAAAGTCGCCATAGGGTTCCGTCGAATCGTCTGCATCTAAGGAATCTAATGAAACCTCACTTAAGAAAACAGTCTCATGGTTCAAAAGTTATGGGCGTAAACGAACCTCCAACTTTGACGCCTTGGTGGCGCTATAGAGCTTCAGGGATCGACATGAAACTTTGCTGACGATAATCAGGAGACCGTTCCAAATCAGTGTGCCAAATTTCAAAACTTCGCACCAATTGCTATGCATAATAATAATAACTAGAGAGGGTACAATTTCTGGGTAAATTGTAGGGTGTGCTTGCTTGCGTCCGTTGCAGGTGGGTCCGTTTTCCCTTCTAGTGATATTTTCAAGCATTTAGCCTACTCATATTGCATAATTCATTAAGAACACCCTTTGAAACAAGGAACCCCCTTTGAAACAAGCTACTGTAACAACGTTGTCACTGGCAGTATTTCAGATGGAATTGCGATTCAAATAGTACCGTCTGCTAACTGAAAATAAGCCCCCCAAAACGTAAATAAGTTCGATATTAATTTAGGGGGACATGGCTAATTCAAAAGCAGTTTGCTAGAAGTTAGCTGCCGTTGCTATCCACACTTCACTGATTGTTTGAAAGCGCCGGAAATTAGAATGTTTCTTTTGTAAGGGATAATGTATAGAACGCCGGTCATCATCGGTAAAATAAGTCCGGACAGGGCAAACAGCACCCCGACGCGAAGCGAAGGGGTTTTGTTTCGCCCTGAAGGGGCTTATTTTCACAATAATGACCAGCGTTCCATGCATTATCCCGCTTATTACACGGCTACTTGCCAACAAAAATAACTTAACACAGTGTGTCTTTTTACAATGTATTTGTGACCATTCGTATTGTTGATCAGCAGAGAAATAGTATGCCAAAGACGTTGAACTTCATAAACTTTCAACATTCTTTAGGCTTCAAATCAGCTGACGTCGCTAAGCAACAGAGTACGCTGGGGTTGAAAAGTTACCGGACTACTTGCGGAGTGCTACGAAAGATGTGAATCCGAGGCAAAAAGGCCACTTCCCTTGACAGCGGTCAAATGTGCATAGCAACGGTCAAATATGAGAAAATTGTTCACCGCAGAACGTTGGGAAGCCACATTCAAGTGAATGGAGCATTCTACAGCATTAAAGAACAGCCGTGTAATAAGACATAATAAAGTTTAGCCATAGCTGTGGCATTGAAGACAGAACTGTAGCCATGGGCGTCAGCAGCATTTTGAGATTGGGGGGACACACATTATGCTGTGTGTCCCCCCACGGGGGGTCTGGGGGTTTTTCCCCTAGAATTTTTTGAGATGTAGATGCAATTTCCCGCATTCTGGTGCATTTACCACAACTATTTACCATAGTTGTTATACATATACTGAGGGGCTGGACATTAAAATATTTTGAAAACTAAACTTCCCAATAGGCAATGGGACATCTTCACCTACCTGTCACCTTTCAGCACTCATCTCAGCAACAGAGCTGTCTCCACTGCCCTTGCTTGCTGCCCCTGCCTCTGATTCACTCTCAATCTCTACCACCTATATCAGGAGACATGGAGATGCATTGAGCATTCTTTCATATTGATAATAATAAGCTTAATGTATATTTTTCATATGAAGATTTCTGAGATGTAAATTATGTTTTCAGCATATAAAATTCAGAATTGGTATAGGTTTAGTAGCCTAATAATTATGTGGCTACTTAAAAAAAGCATCTCCCTAAAGCATGACTGGACAGTTCAGAAATGATCAAATTTGTGTTCAAACCTGTGTTGTTGCTGCCGGAAATCGTCAATGGAGGCTGACTGGAGGCTCTCACGTAGCAAACAAATCAACGTTTTTACAGCAACCTACATTAAAATCTCACCACCTGGCTGTCTTCACAATAGTCATATCATCATAAAATTTCCCTCTTCCTTTTTTTTTCGTGTAAAATTGAACTATAAAATTAGCTATGAAAATACTACTATGACGCTTTCAGCATGGCTGCCGCCTAAAAGACTAGGCGGTCTCACGGGCGACCCGCACTCGCTCAATTTACAAAGACTTTGACGACCTAAATCAAACATCCGAGATTGCAGTTCCACTCGAAATCGCCTTCTCAACAAAGCCAAATGGTTGGGATTTTTTGGGGGTGGTATTTTTCACTGGTAATCCAAGCTCCAATTTGCGTGCTAGAACGTCTCTATCACGTTGTATCCATGCGTCGTTGCTAACGTGTGTTGACGTGGTGACGTAGCTAGCACAGATTACCCTTCGTCGACTAAAGGCACTTTGACGCCACAAAAACGTTGTAACCTCCTAAACTGTACAACGGAACGTAAATCCCAATACAAGCAACTCAATCGTTAGCAAGACGAAACTTTTGACACCTGGGTTGTCTATGTAGTCTAAATATTGACCGAGTTTTAGGGGTGTGAAGAGAAACAATAATAACTAGAAAAGGCTGTTCCTGTGAAACAGCAATGAGAATGCTGAAAACCTGAATGGGGATAGCTGACCATGCTAAAAAAGCTGAAAATAGTGAACATTTAGTAGAAAGTTATAAGCTGAATGTCTTGTGAACATTTTAAAGGTTGAATGGTGTCTCCAGCTGAAAGTATGCTGAAGTAGTTAAGTTTGAAAGAGGAAGAAGCTTTTTTATTGATTTGAAAGGATTAACCATTACTTTTAAAGGGAGAATAATTTGCACAAAAACCTTAATATTTTAAAAAGTATAAAAGTGAGAAATACCAAAACACATAGCACACATCTCCTGAAGGAGCTGAACGTTTTTTTATTGCTGAAAATACAGAAATGAGAAAAATACCCGAAAGCTGAAATACATTTAAAAATCACACAAAAGAGGCAGTGTGGAAGCCACGGTGATGGTGCAGCTATTATTGCTGAAGCGCTGAGGGCAGAGAATAACAGAAATGAAGTTAGAATTCACACCTCAAACAAGTTAACCTAGACGCAAAACTGTACGTCCAATCCCAAAAATAAGGATATTGTCCAAGACCCAAGACTCTGCCGAAACCAGAGATATTCTTTATATGTCTGTGCAGTCAGAAATAGACTCTACCTGCAGTTTCGAAAACGTGTTCCTTTTGGTTTCCTGGTGTGTGTTTGTTTGGTTGCCACGGCAATGGAGCAGCTGCACTCGCTAACGAGCTGGGCAGAGAGAAAAAACACATTTAGCTGGAATCCACACCTCAAACAAGTTAACCTAGACGCAAAACTATACGTCCAATCCAAAAAATGAGGATATTTGCCGAGACCCAAGACTCTGCCGAAACCAGAGATGTCCTTTACATGTCTGTGCGGTCAGAAATACGACTCTACCGGCAATTTAAAAACACGTCTACTTTCGAAATTCTCTGACGAATTTTACCCACCTCTCCATTGAAGTCAGTGAGAGAATTTGAAAGGCTGCTCTTGCTTCAAGGCTCAAAACTGAAAATCTATAAATGTGAGCTCTTTAGTAGTTAAATTGGCTGAAAGAGGACACATTTTCCTACATTTTAAGGTAAAACTTGTTTCTGTAAGTTAAACTATATGAACGTCAGAGGAATTTGTTTGACAATTTAGTTGAATATCAGAAAAAGAGCAGCCAGCAGAGTGTGCCACTCTGCTGGCTGCTCAATCATAAAAATCAAGAAGGAGCTACATTTTTCATGTATTGCAAACTGTCACAATTCAAAATTGGCTGAATATATTTGAAAGAGCTGAATCATTTGGGAATAGCTGAATGTCTTGTGAACATTTTAAAGGCTGAATGGTGTCTCTAGCTGAAAGTATGCTGAAGTAGTTAAGTTTGAAAGAGGAGGAAGCTTGATTGAATGATTTGAAAGGATTTACCATTACTTTTAATGGGAGAATAATTTGCACAAAAACCTTAATTCTTTAAAAAGTATAAAAGTGAGCAATACCAGAAGTCATAGCCATCATCTCCTGAAGGAGCTGAACGTTTTGATACCAAAATTGTAAGAATCGGTGAAAGTATGCAGGACTAGTTAAAGGCCAAAAAACGGCGGAAGAACTGAGAAGTTGAAAAGCAATAGTGAGAATGCTTAACAGCATTCTCACAATAAGAAAATACCCGCAAGCTGAAATTAATTTTAAAAATGTATGATTCACACAAAAGAGGGAGTGTGGAAGCTGAACTGCATCATCTAACAAAGCTAAGTGCTTAAATACAATGCGCGAGAATACGTTTGAACGTTGTGAAGCAATCAAAGAAATAGTTGAATTTCAAAAGGCAGTGTGGAAGCTGAACTGCATTAACAAAGCTAAGAGCTTAAATAGCCTACAATGCGGAAGAAGCTAAAAGCTGAACTGTTAAACAGAAGAAGAAGTAGGTTAGTTAGTCGTAACAAGAATATTATAGTTTTAACAGCTGAAATTATAGTTGGGATAGTAATATCAGTAGCAGATGTAGCCTATCATTGAGTGCATTTACTCAGCTTTCATAGTAGGATTCAATGTGTTGATTGAATGAAACATGCAGCAGTAGGGCCGATACAGGAAGACACGGCGACACTGTTGCAGAAGGATGATGGTGCAAGTTTTGTCCGTGGAGCATACAACGATTAATAAAAAGAATCATGTAGACGTGTTTGAGTAATCACATAACTAATTACACATGTGAACAGAGTAATCGTATTATTGGCATAAACCAACATTGCTATCAGGTTTCTAATGGTCAAGTGAACGCACTCAGTGGTGTAGTAGAACAAAACAGTACCATTAGCATAGTAGTTGGTAAAAGAGATATTTGCAGCATCTGCAGAATTAGTAGTTGTAGTAGTGGCATAAGATATAGCAGTATCAATAGTGGTAGTAATTGTGTTGTGGTGCTCTTATTCTTTGAATGAGACGAGTTGACTGAATAGCTTGTCTTGTGTCTCCACTAATCAGCTAATACCAATCACCTGTGTAAGAGACTGGCGCTTGTTTGTGTGGTTGCCACGGTGATGGTGCAGCTATGGCTGCTAACGTTCTGAGGGCAGAGAATACCAGAAATTTTGCAAGAATCCACACCTCAAACAAGTTAACGTAGACGCAAAACTATACGTCCAATCCAAAAAATAAAGATATTTTCTGAGACCCAAGACTCTGCCGAAACCAGAGGTGTCCTTTATATGTCTGTGCATTCAGAAATACGACTATAACGGCAGTTTATAAATCTTGTTATTTTTTGTTTTCTGTGAAGAATTTGTCACCACATTTGCATTGGACTCTATGGGACGAGAGGTGGACTTTGTCTCGCTTTCGTGGGGCTCTGAACAAATGTGTAAGTCTTTTAGATTCCACAGACAACTGTTTACAACCAGCACAAAATTAGCTATCTATTGATCCAAAAACGAAGCATGAAGAGCAAAAATTGTGGCAATGGTGGCAAACTAGAAATATGTTTTCAACGACATCCGAAGCTCCCCTCCGCTCTAAGCGATTCAGTCTGAACTCAGGGCTTTCTCGTAAACACCCATGTAAATCTCAGAAACGGTTTTAAAAAGTCACGAAACATAATCAGTGATATAAAAAAAAGTTGAATAGATATCAAAAAGCTGAATTATGTAAAAATAGTTTAGGGTTTTGTCAACGTTTTAAAGTTTAAATGGTGGCTCTAGCTGAAAGATTGAGGAAGAAGGAGGATTTGGAAGTTGAAGAAGTTTGAAAGGATTTGAAAGAAAACTCCATTGGAAACCCATGTTAAAAATATTATGAATATTGATTTATATTAATTCAACCATAAGAGGTACAAAGCTGAAAAGTCATAGCGCCCATGGCCTGAAACTGCTGAATTTTTTGATAGCTGAACGGTTTTAATAGCTGAAGATTTGAAGGCGCTGAAAGGTTGCGCGGAAGAAATAGAAGAAGTTGAATAAAGATTCAAAGAACAATACTTGGAATGCTGAAGCAGCATTCCAACAATAAAGAGAAACAGAAAAACAATAGTGAGAATGCTTAACAGCATTCTCACAATAATATATATGTGAGATAACAATGGTTTGTGCTAGCCGAAGGCAGGCACACCCCAATAATAAAACTAACAAAAACAATAAGTGCCCTTAAATATGCCAAATTCATCCTCCAAGAAAAACAGCAGATTGTCCAAGAATTAAAACGCGGAATGCAATTCCAGCAGAATAGGCCCTATGTTCACAATAGCTACAACTAAAACACTGTTTTGTACATTGTGACTGACGTTACATCGTAGTTACAACTGGCCCTTTGAGGGCAACCATAATGCTGATGTGGCCCTCGTGAAAATGAGTTTGACACCCCTGCTCTATGTCCTTGTTATCAGTCCAGACTTTAATCTACTGTTCATAACAAAGCGCTTTTGTTTTCAAATTGCTCGACTCGCGGTATCACTGGCACAGTTGACGCCACTGCACAGTTTTTTTTTAATTGGTGATCTACAGGCCACCAAATCTTCTGAGTTTTCGGGCTCCATCATTAGGCTAACAGTGTCTGAGAAGTTGTCATGCGCTATGATTCACCGTAAAGAACAATCCCATGCCAGGGTCATGATGAGATACTAGATTAGCATTCATGAGGTGCTTTGCTTTGACTATTTATGGTTAAAAATGGGCATGTTCAGGGCGGGGTACAATGCTGATTCACGTACGCACACTTGTGGGTAATCTGTGATTTATAAAGGGAACATTGCGTACAGTTGTGCGTACGCACGGTTTTATGAAACATGAAAACAAACTAAGTTCAGCCCCTACTTTTTTTCATGTCTGCAGGTTCTGGTGACAGTCATGGACGTGAATGATTTCCGCCCTCGATTCTCCAAGGCAGTCTTCAGCACTAGCGTGTTTGAGAACGAGCCCAGCGGCACGTCAGTCATTACTCTGAGCGCCACAGACCTGGATGAGGGAGAGAATGGCCTGCTCACCTACAGTCTGCAGGGGCCTGGTGCCGGTAAGAACCACCTGTAGACCACCCCTGATCCTGTAGACCATGGTTTGGCAAAGAAGATACATCAAAATGTATTTTAAAATAAGATACTAAAAACGTTTTTTACAGTATCAAAATGAACTACAAAATACAGCTACATCATGTATCAAAATAAACTACTGTGTTTTAGTATTAAAAGTATTTTGATACAAAATATGAACCCTATCAAATACAAATAACAAAACCCTCTTTTTTATTTGAAATACATGTATCACGAATACTGCCCATCCCTGCTGTAGACCAGCCTTGGCCACCTTTGTAACTTGTAGAGCACCTGTTGACTGGCCCTGAGACCACCATAGACCACCTTAGACTGTTTGTAGACCAGCCCTGACCACCTTTAGACCACCCCAGACCACCTGTAGACCACCCAGAATTTTTGAAGACCAGCCCTAACCACCAGTAGACCACCCCTGTCTAACCTGTCGATTGACCTAATCACCTGGAGACCAACCGTGACCACCTGGAGACCAACCCAGACCACCTGTCTAACCAAAAGTCAGCAAATAACATCACACCATTGATCACCCCTCCCTCCCTCTCTTTCTCTCCCTCCTTCTTCATCCCTGTCTCTCCGCTTCCCAGACGCGTTCTCTCTGGACCCAGATTCAGGCCTGGTGCGCTCCCTGCGTCTGCTGCAATCGTTTGAGCGTTTTAACCTGACCGTGGTGGCGACTGACCACGGCCTCCCCCCTCTCTGGGGCACTGCCGCTCTCCACATCATTGTCATCGATGTCAATGACAACAGACCAGTCTTCGTCAGGCCCACTAATGGCACCATCATGCACATCATGGAGGTCTGTCTCTTTCTTATCTGTACGTCTTCAGGCTGTTGTTACACTTCAGCCTAACTCACTCATGGTGAACTGCAGCCCCAGTTTTAAGTAGCCCCAGTGTTGAGTAGTCCCAGTGAAGCTTGCAGACCCAGTGTTAGTAAATCCCAGTGTCGAGCAGCCCCAGTGTTGAGCAGCTGCAGTGTTGAGCAGCCCGTAGTGTTAAGCAGCCTCAGTGTAGAGGAGTTACAGTGGATCTTGCAATCCCAGTGTTAAGCAGACCCAGTGTTGAAGAGTCCCAGTGTTAAACAGGCTCTGTGCACCCTGCAGTCCCAGTGTTACTGGGTAACAAGTATACCCTGTATATAAAGATAGACGACAGGACAGCTCCCCAAAAGTGAAGCCAAAACATCTTGATCGCCCCCTGGTGGCTTGCAGTATACACGTCATATGTCCCGCCCCCTCCACGTTAGAGGATGGGACAAACAATCAAACAGTCCACGTTCCAAAAAAGATTTTTGTTATTTTAGTAGTGTTGGAGCCTCGAAAGTGGTTCTTAGTGTAGCAAGAATTAACAGGCTTGGAGTCAGGAGATTGATTGCAAAGGCTTTCGTCTTTTATTTCCCAGGTAGGTTGGAATCATACGCAGAGCTTCTCTAGCCAGAGAAGTCTCTCATACGCCGAGCCTCCTTAGCCAGGGAAGCTCCCCATACGCCGAGCCTCCCTAGCCAGGGAAGTTCCTCATACGCCGAGCCTCCCTAGCCAGGGAAGTCCCTCATACGCCGAGCCTCCCTAGCCAGGGAAGTCCGACATGTATTCAATAGACAAGAACTTTTATACAGTCTTACTACGTCACACACATCTGTTGGCAATTATCAGACACACACACAGTTTGTTCACGATCAACAGATACCCTCCTTCCCGTGGCCATTCTTCCACAAACCATGATTGTTCTTGCACAACCCGTGGTTGTTTTTGCACAACCCTACCAGGTCATCCTGATCTGATTCCCTCTCTGGAAAGAACATTCTAACGGGAGGGGGAGAGTGACTCTCCCAGCTCACTCCTCTCCCCATTATTGAGCATGGGACCCAACCAGCCTCCTCTTTCACCTAATTCCTTACATGGGGATAAACAATCTTCCTCTCCTCATCTGCCCCCGTCCTAGCTGACTCCTCTCTTGAGGTCACGCACAAAAAATCCCCAACAGTAGTTATCTGTTTGTTTTTATTTGTTATTTGACGATATAAAAATGGAGTGAGTGTCATGATTGACATCTGCTCTGAGTGAAGTAGTCATAGAGGACTGTGTGATGCATTGCTAACTTCCTGTTGCTAACATATTGGATGCATGTGCTAACCATAGGCTGTGGTGTTAACCTAGCTAAAGCATAGTCTTTTGAGCTACAGATAGATTATTTGGCTGTCATGTTTAATGTCAATTATAATGAAAACTATAGAGTGTAGAATTTCTGTGGAAATTGTGTGCTTGCGTCAGTTGCAGCCAGTTCACCTCCAAACCTATTGTTTATACTAATATCAAACATTCAGATAATTTTTATGAGTACCGTATTTTTCGGAAATAAAGCCGCGCGGCTTGTTGCCCGGTTTTCTTGTGGTTGTGCGGCATATATTTAGAAGCGGCTTATAGCCCGTTTTTAGAACAAAACAGAAACTTTTTTTTCGGCGACTCACATTTCACATTTCACTTTGGTGGTGGACTTTCAAGTAATATCATTTTAAATTCTCGTGCTGTCAGGGGGTGCTGCAGCACCCTCAGCACCCCTAGTTTCCGCGGCCATGCATACGTATGTATTTATTTAAACAAGTTTGAAACTCATGATTCGTACCCGATGTTTCTGGTTGGACTTGGACCTCTGTTGACGTGTCTGGCTCTGGCACACACATTCTTTAAGTACCTTTCTGAAGCCAGGCTAACATAACGACTTACAAACTCCGAAACTCTACGCACTTTTTTAGTTTCTAGGTTTTCAGCAGTGAAAAATCTGTTACGCACTTACGCAGGCATCAGACAGCTTTTTCGAACTAGCGTCCGTGGTGAAGCGAACTTCTGATTGGGTGGGCCGACAGCTTGCCTTTACGTGATTTGTCAAGATCTGAGGTAAGTCACGTAGTGATAAGGTCATTACCAATCTCTCTGACGCTGACGCTTTCTCTATCAGTGGTAGAGTACCGGGCCGGCTACATGCCACAGAAGTACACAGTAAAAACAGTAGTGTTAAATTGGCTCTGTAAGTGTAAATGTTATCTATCACAGAGTTTATATATAATCTCACTGAGCAGTGCTAATTTAATACTCACACTAGTGTAACAGTTTTAACTCTACAACAGAGTCACTAGATTGATTCTAACAGTGTTAAATACCCAACTCTACACAGGGCTTATTTAACACTACACCAGAGTAATAACATCCCTTTACGGAGTTAAATACAACTCTGGACAATGTTAGTATAACACTACACCAGAGTGATAACATCCCTTTACAGAGTTATATACAACTCTGGACAGTGTTTCTGTAACACTACACCAAAGTGATAACATCCCTTTATAGAGTTATATACAACTCTGGACAGTGTTTCTATAACACTACACTAGAGGGATAACATCCCTTTATAGAGTTAAATACAACTCTGGACAGTGTTTCTATAACACTACACCAGAGTGATAATATCCATTTATAGAGTTAAATACAACTCTGGACAGTGTTTCTATAACACTACACTAGAGGGATAACATCCCTTTATAGAATTAAATACAACTCTGGACAGTGTTAGTATAACACTACACCAGAGTGATAATATCCATTTATAGAGTTAAATACAACTCTGGACAGTGAACACTACAACCAGTGATAATATTCACTACCCACAACAAAAATGACTTAATACATGGAAATCAATTATTACAAGTCAAGAATGGAAACTCTTTTCCACTTTTATTCTGTGGTTCAAGCAATCAAACAATGAGAAAGCACTATACCCATAAACAGACTGCAAATCAAAAGGCTTGTAAAAAATCACTTTCTACATGTTTGCTGTGAACACATTAGTTTGAAACTCTTGTTGGGATAAAAACCATGTTCAAAATGTAAATGAGTAACAAGGAACTGGCTAGTTTCAAAGGTGGATTGGCAAAAAAAAACAAGAAAACATGCTGGATTGTTTAACCTAGTTGATTAGTTTTGCACGAAGTTCTTTAACTCTAGGCGATTCTTTGGTTTTCCCAATGTCAATTTTATATACTGTTGTCTGCATGAAAGTGAAGAAGTGAAAAAGAGCATCATCATACATCAAGTTGAAGCAAAAGTGGATTTTGAACAACTCATCAAAGGCAGAGAGGGAACCACCTATCTGACAAGGAATGAGCTTCTGGTCAAGATCTATGTAGTACTGGTCAATCTGGCGGGGTGATCCTCCTACAGCAAGCAGATAGGGTTGTCGACCTTTCCTCTGGCGCAGGTGTTCATTATCTATGTTGTTGTATGACTATATGGAGAAACAAAAGATTTTGTATTTATTTTTTATAAATAGATTGTGTCAGGTTTGACTCAGTAAAGGCCAGGGCACTCATATTGAAGGCAAAAAAACATTGCATTCTAATTAAACCATAGGAGAGGCTATAGCACATAATTGATACCTTGTGATGCTTAATAATCCTGCTGGTTGCATCCACTGCACGTATCTTCAGAGCCTTCTTCACTCTAGATTGGGGTGGAAGAAGATGAATCAGCAAAAGCAGCGTAGCCATATCACTGTCCCAGTCTGAAATGACAATTGATAGATTAAGAATTACATCCAGACCTTTTCCAACTTGAATGTTAGGACCTGTGCATGCATTTTAGACAGGGCCCCCATTGACACATTCCAACTTGACATATGTTTAACACTTGAATTTCTTACTGGAGCAATCTTGACTGTCTGTTTCGTTTTTTGCCGACCGAAGAAGGGAACACACTGCAGGAGTTGAAGTGAGGGACATCACTGATCACTTCACTGATGATC
The DNA here is from genome assembly GCF_021917145.1 of Hypomesus transpacificus. Taxonomy (NCBI): domain Eukaryota; kingdom Metazoa; phylum Chordata; class Actinopteri; order Osmeriformes; family Osmeridae; genus Hypomesus; species Hypomesus transpacificus. Next base: position 5,402,600 of record NC_061070.1, on the reverse strand, counting down.
TTCTGCTTGAAAGTTGTGTCCCACCTTTCCAGCAGTTTTGAAGCTGTCTCGGCATCAAAGAACTGTTTGAAATCCTGGTTAACCTACAAGACAAACTTTCTTAGAACACTAAAAATCCCTCACCACAATACCCAACTCCCTCAACTATGGAGGATTATAGGGGCCAAAACTAAATAAATACTTGGATAAATAAATAATTATATAACACAAAGCTTAAATAAATGACACAAAATATATAAATGTTACATGTATTTGTGTGTATATATATATATGTTTACGTTTTCATGTGTTTACATTTATTTATTTATACTTACATTTATTTATTTATACTTACATTTATTTATTTATACTTACATTTATTTATTTATACTTACATTTATCTATTTATACTTACATTTATCCACGGAGAAACTTGCTGCAGCAAAATAAATCTGTCATCACCAAGTCAGGGGGCGGGTCAAAGCCTCTGATTGGTGAATGAACAGTATTACACACCAGGCAGGCTCAACCAGTCGATCAAGCTCTCTTCAATCTAGAGGGATCCTCTATCGCCTCACTCTACAGCTGCTAGGGGTGTGCGACACTGCGGACACTGCACGATGTGGTATAGATCCGATACCAAGGAGTAAATACAGGGCCAGTATTGCCAATACCGATACTTTGGGCTTAGAAAAGCAGTGGAGGGGCAAAGTGAGTTTGAGCGAATTTAGACGGTGTTTGCACAACCACTAAAGGGAGTAAAGGGAGTTGTGTACTCAGTGTGGAATGAAACTTAAGTATCGATCTTATCACGCTATCAATCAGGCTATTGATACCAACGTTGGTATCGATAGTTGCCGGGTTTCCCAACCCGGCCACTGTCGGTCTTAAGATCGATATGCCCACCCCTATGCTGTATCATCTCGCTGAGGATCGTGAACACATTTTCATTGATGTCTGTGTCAGTTAGGGCCAATATCATTCCTATAATTTCAGCGAAGCTCTCAATATGATGTAAAAAAAAAGTGAACTGGCAGGTGCCTCCATCTCTTCAGCTTCCGCCAACATTTCGACCACTGTAGCATTCAATATTTCATTAATTGAATCCGCACAAGGTGCTGCCACCTTGGAATAGTCAAAAGCAGTTGATTCAAGTTGAACCACCAATCAGAGGCTTTAACCCGCCCCCTGACTTGGTGACGGGGGGACGACAGATTTATTTTGCTGCAGCAAGTTTCACCGTGGATAAATGTAAGTATAAATAAATAAATGTAAGTATAAATAAATAAATGTAAACACATGAAAACGTAAACATATATATATACACACAAATACATGTAACATTTATATATTTTGTGTCATTTATTTAAGCTTTGTGTTATATAATTATTTATTTATCCAAGTATTTATTTATTTAGTTTTGGCCCCTATAATCCTCCATACTCAACTATCTTAACAAGGTAATGTAAAAAGAAAGTCCTGAATACTCAGATTGCACATTTCAGGCATTGCTAATTTGAAACATAGCAGGGGAAAACCACTAATTTTACCAGTCCTTTGGTATTTAAAAACCTTGGAAAGATCTGTAGTATATCAGCGGTCTTGTTTGGGTCATGGACAAGTGAATGTCTATGCTGAAAAATGTATTTCATTTTTTGGAAGATCTGTGCTTCATCTGAAGAATGGGTAAGAAAGGCAATGGCCTCCCATTATTGGCAATTTAAGGTTACAACTAACCAAGGCGTGTCCAGACCAAGACCCATTTAATACGGTACACAATACCCAAACCCAGATATTATAATTTATGGAATTATTCAATATTAAATCAAACCACTACCACTTGACTCGTTTTAATGACCATTCGGTGACAAACCGGGTTTGGCTGTTTAGGTATGTGCCAATACAGCACAACACTACTAGCTCTACAGTAGCTAGCTCTAGCTCAGGGGTCACCAACCTTTTTGAACCTGAGGGCTACTTCATGGGTACTGAGTCATACGAAGGGCACCCAGTTTGATACACTCTTCTGAAATAAAAAATGTGCTCAGTTTGCCTTTAGTTATGTATTGTTATTAATGATTAATGATATTCATCTATGTGAAGACACTGATCATGTTAATGATTTCTCACAATAATTATCAACAATGACTTAAAGCAATGACTCAGCAATTGATTACATTTGCTTACAGGATCACTATAACATTTCATAGGAAAAATCTTGCCAGTGACAAACCCTTTTGACAAATCTTAACTATGTAGCACCTTGTTTGAAAAATAAATCAATTATGTAATGTTTAAGAAAAATCAATTTACATATTTTCAAATAAATCGAATCACATTTTGACTAATGACCAAGTCTGCTGCATTTTTACAAAATAATCTTTTACATTTCATGAATACTCTTTTGAATGGAACACAATTTTTCCTATTTTAAATTCACAACATTTCATAGGAAAAATCTCAAATGTTCACTAGCCAGTGACAAACTCTTTTAATAAATCATTAACTATGTATTGCACCTTGTATGAAAAAGTAATCAATTATGTAATGTTTAAGAAAAATCAATCAATTATGTAATGTTTAAGAAAAATCAACTTACATATTTTCAAATAAATCTAATCACATTTTGAACTAATGACCAAGTGTGCTGCATTTTTACAAAATGATATCTGTTACATTTCATGAACACTATTACATTGAACACAATGTATCCTATTTTTGATTCAGCTTTGCAACTGACACTTTGTTAGTGGGAAGACTGGCATTGCATGGTGTTCACCAGTGTGCTGTAGTCTGGTGTGTAACTTGACACTGCAACTCTGAGTGAGTCGTGCAGATGTGCATCAGTGAGGCGGGTTCTGTGTTTGTTCTTGATGAAGTTCATGTCAGAAAATGCTGATTCACAGAGATAGGTTGAACCAAACAGGCTGGCAACCTTCATAGCTGCTGTGCTTACACCACTGTACTTTTCTGTGTCAACAAGGCTCCAAAAGTTTGGTGCAGCTTGGTGAGCTTTGAGGTGCAGGTCATTCTGCAATGTTACAATTTCAATCTCCACCTGTCCAGCATCCAAGTTGAACGTTGCACTTAGTTGCTCAGCAATGTCAGTTATGTCCTTGTTCATGAAAGGATTGGAGATGAATGAAACACATGGCTCAAGCTGATCAAGGTCACAAAACCTATCCTCAAACTCTTGTCCAAGTCTGTTTATGACTTGACAGTACTTTTCTGCATTTTTGTCCAATGCCTGAGATGCAGAAGCATTGTCTTTCAGCACCGACTGCACAGAGGGAAAGTGCAGCATTTTTCTTCTCTGTAAATGCACAGAGAAAATGTTCATCTTGGCTTTAAATGCATTTAAAGCACTTATCATGTCAACAACAGTCTTACCTTTGCCTTGCAGCTCGCAGTTCAAGTGGTTTAGTTTCCCAGTAATGTCCGTTAGAAATGCGAGGTCAAGTGTCCACTCTGTGCCCTCTAGCAGCGAGACATCTTCCCCTTTGGACTGCATGAACTCCTTGATTTCACCCAAAAGTGACAAAAAACAAAGCAAAACTCGTCCTCTGCTCAGCCATCGGATTTCTGTGTGTAGCAGCAGGTCGCCATATTCTGCTGACATCTCCTGCAATAGCACCTTGAAGATCCTGTGCTGTTTCGCTTTGGAGCGGATGCTGTTGATGATTTTCACAACGGGAGTCATCACGTGCTCAAAGCCGATCACTTTTGCACATAACGCCTGCTGGTGAATGATGCAGTGGTAATGCAGAAGTTTTGGGAAGTCTGGGTCACCTTTACAGTGCGCGATGAAACCTGCATGTCGGCCGATCATAGCAGGAGCCCCGTCTGTAGTCACCGCTACTAGCTTTTCCAGTGGCACCTTTTTCTGTACGAAAAACTCCTTCACCGCGTTGTAAACCGCGTTCTTTCACACTTGTAAAAAAGAATTCTTCCTCCCATTCACTGTGAAAATTATAGGTTCTCTTCCTTTTTTCTGCCATGATTTTGGGGTAAGAATGTGCATTCAGCTCATGGATTCAGCTCCCCATCATCGCTGTTCCCGCTAAACGCTCAGCCCCGCGAACACTGAATCTTCCTTTGTCATGCGCACTCATCTTTGAACTAGAATAGGTCAGAAATCGACTGAATTATCAAAACTTCCATGAATTGTACAAATATTTTTTTATTTTTTATTTTAAAGATCTTGTCATATTCATATAGCCTACATATAAATGCAAGTGTGATTTTTTTTAGACGCAGCTCACTGGAGAGTTGTGCTATTTTTAGAACAGGCCTGCGGGCGCCTCAAATGGTCCTTGCGGGCGCACTGGTGCCCGCGGGCACTGTGTTGGTGACCCCTGCTCTAGCTGAAATGGCCATACTGATGTCGTCCTTTTATTATTTCGCCAGCTAGCTAGCCCGGCTAGCCAGCCGACCTACAGTTGCCGACCTCGAGACCGGTGATAGCCAACATACCACCTAGGAAGACGTAGGGGTGGCAGTGGTTGTTAGATTTGCAGACGAGTTACACGTCACACGAGCGAAAGCAATGTTTACAAGCTAACTTCAGCGCTACCTCGTAGCTATCAAAGACCAAGTCCCCACACACAGGCTACTAGGTTGGGTCACTGCCATCACTCCAGCGTCGGAAATACACGAGGGCAAAGGGCAAAACTGCCCCCAAGAAATATCATTTTGCCCCTGATATCACTAGGAGGGGCAAAAAACGCCCCCAGAATTTCCTCTAATAATAATGATAATTTAATTAACTTGTGAAAAACCTTGTGACCTGGTCCAGTTGCTATTTAATGCATTTGATTTTCACCTTGACTGATGTGCGTGTGCGCAAAGAACCGAACGTTCCAAAAAATGGAGCGCTTCTTAATCAGACCTGTGTGACTGCGAGTGTGAGGAGAACTGAGGACGCAGTAAACACAGTCTCCGTCACCATCTCAGGTTCCAAAGATGAAATTCACTCGCAGCGACCATCGAAAAATGGAAGCTAGATTGTCTTGGGGTGGACACGATTTTTTACAAAGCATGTCGAACTTGTGGACAACGAGATGCCAAAGTTGATGTCAATCTGGCACAGGCTAATGTTTCTTCTGAATCTAGTTGAGCGAAAACATTAAGAAATACGTGGCCTTTCGTCACCAGCGACCAAGCAACACGCCATCGCCTACGGTGATAACTAGTAATGATTATTTGTTTATTATTTAGTTCGCTTTAGCTAGTTTAACGTTACTAAGCTAACGTTAGCTAGCTCTGCCCTTACAAAAAATAAGTATATTAAAGTATACTATAAGGCTGGGTTGCACCAACAAGGATTAAATGAATCCTGGTTTAGAGTTAATCTAGGGTTAGTAAATCTATGTTTAAACTGGTTTATAATTAATCAGAGATGTGTTGCACATCTTAATTTTAACCCTGGATTAGCTAAACTAGTTTAAACAAGGGTTAAAACAGGATTAGTTTATGTTCAATGTCCGCCATGATGGATTCCGACGAAATGTAAACAAATTCACAACATATGTTTAACATATACGGAACTAAATAGCCCTAAATGAATGCATGCGCTCTTTTTCCTAAACTAGCTGCTTTTTGAATAAATGCTGTTACTGATAGCTACCGTTAGTTACCGTTTATACCTACTACTACGGCTATAAAATAGCTAATCAACCCTGTCACTTTAGCCAGCTAACGTTAGCTAACTATTACATTATGGCACGGCGGTTCAAACTTTTCAACATTTGAAAAGATGTTGGTGACCGAGTTAATGGAGGAATTTGGGGTAACAATAGAAGATAAAAGGACTGACAACAGTACATTAGAGAAGAAGGAGAGGAGCTGGGTCCAGTTAGCTGACCGCTTTAATGGTTCTACCGGAATCAGACGAGGGACAGGGCACAACTGAAAGCCTGTTGGAAAAATTGGAAAAAAAAGCAAAACAAAAAAAGATGCGGCGGAAGAGAGGCGTAGCCAATTTCAAACCGGCGGAGGACCACCAATTAATGCTACGGATGCACTGTCAAAAAAGATAATTGATATGATCCCGCAGCAGATTTCACCCCTCCCCAACCCCTACGAAGATGACGGCGCATTGGATGACAGGTCAACCAAAGAAGCTGCAAGTAAGTAACTACGAACTCCAACGCCGTTGGTTGCAGCAATAACGTGACAAAAATGACGAAAGGCTATAATTTTGCCTACAAAGCATTTGTTAGAGCCTATGTATTACTGTACATACCCCTTAGATGTTTATTTTAAAAAAAGAATCGCACATCATACTACACAAATAACAGTTCCATGTTCTCTTTAGTAGCCTATGGTGATTTATTAAATTAGTTATTTCCTATGTTATTGGACCTCAAGAGACCTCAAGTGCATTGTGCATTTACAGTTGTAGGTAGCCTCCTAATGTGTTTCTATGTTTTTTTGTTTTGTCTAGTTGACACTATCATCGTACTGGAGCAAGTGGAGCCTCATCGAAACATGGAAGCAGCAGCATCACCTGTGAAACCCCCTGCTAAGCACCCTAAGCTTAGCTCTCACCAGGAGCTTCTCACATTAGAGAAGGAGAGATGCATGCTCGATATAGAAAATGCAAAAATTAAAAAAGATGTCCTGTTGCTACAGAAAGAGGTCCTAACTCTTCAGAAGCAGAGGCTACTGGATCTAAGCCAGTCACGAGAATTAGAAAGTTTTTTGAATGAATTCTGAAACAGAAATTGTGTAATGTATTTGTATTTATTGGAGTAAAATGTTTCTTTCAATCAAATTGGCAGTCCTCTTGTCTCGCTGTTATTTATTAGTTCCTCCCTGTATGGATGAGAAAGCAAGAAGCATATTAGTTAATAAGTATGGGTTAAGGTAATCTATTGTATAAGTGCACATATCAATCAAAATATAACAATATACTGCCAATACTGACCTTAATTATGCTGCAAAGTGGTTTTCAATCAGTGTTCTCCTGACAGCATTTGCATTTGCAGCATTCTGCACTTTATGAACTCCGAAAAGATCTCCATCAACCATCTGAAAACACCCTGTAGCATAAAATCGCAAAGCTACTAGGAGCTGGAGAAGCGGTGGCACAGCAAAATTCCTCTCACTTCCATGCTTGATTGCTGGTCCAACCTTGCCATTTAGGTATATGACAGACTCTTTTGTAAATCTATACCGCTGTGAAAACTCGCTGTTGTCATAGAATTCAATTGGGTTTAACAAATCTCTAATTTTCCTGCGAGGAACTCTTTCCTCTAACCCCATCCAGCGAAGATATGCAGCCATGTTGTCAATAAAACTGAGATAAACCTCCTCCAGGGGTGGTTTAAATATAACTGCTAATCCAGGTTTAGACTAGGTTTAAAATGACTGGTGCAACAGATTTAAATTTAATCTAGATTTAAATGGAAATCAAACTGAGATTGTCAAAGGGTTAGATTTACCCAGGATTAATTGTTAACTAAGGTTAAACTAGGTTTAAAGTTTGGTGCAACTGGATAAAAATACAAACCTGGTTTAAACTCAGTTTAAGAGTTAATCCTTGTTGGTGCAACCCAGCCTAAGTATACAAAAATATGGATTCTAAAACTGGTTGTTCCCATCCTTGATTGTGATTGGCTATATGGCATTCCACGCCAATAGGTGCGTTCGACATGGACTGCGGCTGCATAAAGCGACCGGCGAGAGTAGCCGCTTGCAGTCGGGGAGGAGTTGAAAACGGCTCTGTGAAGTCGGACATTCCAGCTTCTCGTGGTTTGCTGCGTTGATGTCAGTCATGGCCGATCAAGCGCTGTTTGCTTACTTTACTTTATTTATAATTTAGTTAGTCTTTTAATTTACTTAGTCTTTCCGTTAGTGAAGAGGCTGACTAAAACCCTTTCTTCAACACATTTTTAATTCAATTAAACTTTTTTGAGCGTTGGCGAAACTGAAGGTGTCCGAATATTCCAAAACACGCGTCAAAGTTGTCGTGTGTGAGTCTGGCCAGTCATGAAATTGCTGTGTCGTCACTTGAACCCGTGCAGTTGCTCTTGAGAAAATGCGCTCGGCTACACAGCCGGCAGTTCTCAAATCGATCTCACGGTACTTTGATGGCGACGTCACAGTGACGTGTCCTCGGCGCCGTCTCAAGTCGGACAGAAAGTCTAACCAGAATACACTTTTTCAAGTCAGCCGCCTGCAGCCGGCTGCGGCGCCGCATGAAGTCGGGTCATGTCGAACGCACCTGTTGTAAAATCCAGTATAACCTCACAGGTTGTCCTCATAACATCCTTTAACATTCCATATTACTGCGCATCGAATATTTCAAATTGAAAAAGACGGCAAAGATGTCCATCTGGCTGTTGCGTGGCAACGATTTATGTTGGAACTATACTTTGTAGTAGCGGAAGAATGACGGTTTATTATTAAACTATTTTGTTTTTAATTGTTTTTATTGATGAAACCATATCAAATATTTGTAGTAACAGTTTTAGAAAAGCAATAAGGCCCGCAACCTTGCAGCCGTGTTTTGGCTGATTTTAGAACAGGTAAGGGGAGTTGTTATGCAAAACGCGACGGGCTTATTGCTTAATTAAATATTTGGTTCGCGTGCGCATAATTTGCACGTCACCTTATCGGCCAGGTACATCGGCAGAAAGTTTCATATCTGCAGATGCCGAAAATTAAGTTTTGAAGCTTTTATCTGCCGATACCGATGATGTGCAGATATTATCGTGCATCCCTATACAAATGTAAATTCATGAATTTCGTTTTTTAAATGTGTCTGCTTAGAATGTAGTGTTTTGTTGCGTGGTAATTGTCATTGTTGTGCTGGTTTACCATTGTAACCATGAGTTAAATGACTGTTACGTTTCATAAGCATAGCTGGATTCGTAAATTATTGATGCCATTGCAGTAAGTAGCTTTCTTTCAGAATCTGCAGTGTGACTTTGTGAGGGCCCTCGTTCTCGCCATGTGATGCAAGATCTGAGGCGTCTGAGGGTTCCCTAAAAAAATGTATTTATTAGGAAGTCATAGTAAAATTATATTTATTAAGTTTACTTCTTGAGGTACTTACATTAATTGAAAGTGCACTTGAAAGTATTGCAAAGTATACTTTGAGGCTCTTTAGGAAGTATACTTCATGAACTGAAAGTGCACTACACAGGTTACTTTAGAGTATTCCAAAGTATACTTTTAAGTACTTTAGGAATTATACTTTATGAACTGAAAGTGCACTACACAGGTTACTTAAGAGTATTCCAAAGTATACTTTGAAGTACTTTAGGAAGTATTCTTGATGAACTGAAAGTGCACTACACAGGTTACTTTACAGTATTCAAAAGTAAACCTTAAAATACACTATAAGTGTACTTTAAAGTGTACTAAATGACCTAAAAAGTGGGCCAATTCAGTTTACTTTACAAAAATAGTATATAAATAAGTACACTGCTAGTATACTTTAAGTAACATGATAATAGTATACTTTTTATACTAAGTATACTTACAAAATAAACTTAAAGTATACTTTTTTTTGTAAGGGTGATAGTGCGTTAGTCACAAAGGCTTGCTTTCAAGTTAGCTTAGCTAACTTGGCTAACGTTAGACAGAGTGCAGACAGTGAATGATTTCCCCCCCATCCTCATAAGTAACTGTCATCTTGTGGTTGACAACCAATCCTCTATTTGGGGAAAGTTGAGTGTGCAGTTGAAAAAAAGTTAAAAAAATGAATGCAATAATAACAATTATTAACCACAGAGAAATAAGATAAAATTGAATATGATGGTCTAATTTATGTTCTAAAACTGGTTGTTCCCATCCTTCATTGTGATTGGCTATATCGCGTTCCATGCCGTTGTAAAATCATCAACCTCATAACATTCTTTAACACTCCATATTACTGCGCATCGAATATTTCAAATGGAAAAAGACGGCAAAGATGTCCATCTGGCTGTTGCGTGGCAACGATTTATATAGGAACTATACTTTGTAGTAGCGGAAGAATGACGGTTTATTATTAAACTATTTTGTTTCTAATTGTTTTTATTGATGAAACCATATCAAATATTTGTAGTAACAGTTTTAGAAAAGCAATAAGGCCCGCAACCTTGCAGCCGTGTTTTGGCTGATTTTAGAACAGGTAAGGGGAGTTGTTATGCAAAACGCGACGGGCTTATTGCTTAATTAAATATTTGGTTCGAGTGCGCATAATTTGATAATTTGCGTCGTGCCTAACAACTCCCCTTACCTGTTCTAAAATCAGCGTAAACCACGGCCTCTTGGGGCTTATTGCTTAATTTTTGACGCGTACGATCACACCTGTGTGATCAGTTCTGGCTGGTTACAGGAGCATACGATCACACAGGTGTGATTGGAACGTGTCCTTAGAACGTCCAGTTTTGCTTAAAAACGTAATAATAGAGAGTTCAACATTAGCCTACGTGTATATTATGAACATAAGACTCAATTAACTGTATATTTTGAGAAAGTTGACCTTTTATATCCATGTGTATACGTTCAGACAATGTAGTTTAGCTAATGTTGGCTAACAGCTAACAGCTAACCAAAAATAACTCACGCTTTTACTCACACCATCTAGTAAACCATAATATTATCCGTATTCCTTGACTTGGCTATCCCTTTCAACATGTTTTAATATTGTATAACCAACCATAGATAACACTTAATAGATATACATTCACAAATATGCATCTAAAACATCCGACATTCGTCTGTCTTTCGTCGCGTATTTACTTGCGGCCATCTTGGATGTTTTTGTTTTCCGGCAACAAAGATGAACTTTGATGATGTACCACTTTATGGAAGCAAATCGTGACCAAAATTCAAATGAAAATGCATTTCCAGAAATGCATTTTCATTTTAAGAATGTGGCTGCATTTTTTGACTCATAAATGAAATTAGTAATCAATCATCCTATTTGCATTTTAATTTTCTTCCTTAAGACTGCTCATTCTTTCACTTAATTAAAATGAAAACGAAAAAGACATTTGAAATTAAATTTTCAAAATATGCCCCAGCAAATAGATACCAAAATTCAATTTGAAATGTAAAATTTGAAAATGAAAATGCATTTCCAGGAATGCATTTTCATTTTAAGAACGTGGCTGCAAAATCGTGACCACAATTCAAATTCAAATGCATTACCAGAAATGCATTTTCATTTTCAGAACGTGGCTGCAAAATCGTGACCACAATTCAAATTCAAATGCATTTCCAGAAATGCATTTTCATTTTAAGAATGTGGCTGCATTATTTGACTCATAAATAAAATTAGTAATCAATCATCCTATTTGCATTAGCATTTTCTTCCTCAAGACTGCACATGTTATGCCATAATCAAAAAAAAAAACAGAGCGGACATTGCATTTTCATTTTCATGTTCTGCCCGCAAAGAACTGCCCATAATTCGAAAACGAAAATGCATTCTGAGCGGCCCAGCAAGGGCATTTGAAGATGAAACGTGGCTGGGTCTTTCAGCATGACAATAATCCCAAACACACCGCCCGGGCAACGAAGGAGTGGCTTCGTAAGAAGCATTTCAAGGTCCTGGAGTGGCGGAAAAATGTGATTTTCTGGATTTTTTTTTCTCATTTTGTCTAGTAGTTGAGGTATACCTATTATGAAAATTACAGGCCTCTCTCATCTTTTTAAGTGGGAGAACTTGCACAATTGGTGGCTGACTAAATACTTTTTTGCCCCACTGTGTATATATATATATATTCTTTTTTCTAATCAATGTATTTATTCCCAAGTGTTTTGCACCCCCCCCCCCCCCCACACACACACACACACACACACATATTTTCATCCGATTTCCCCTAAAGCAATAAAGTTATAAAGTATGTTCTAAATGGTATAAATGCTGCCAATTAATAATTGACGTAACAACTTATTGTAAATGGTCAGTAGCCTAGCCTATCGATTAAGGTAAGCCACTCTAAAGCATGTACACTGCCTGCTTCATTTGATCTTGATGGGCTAAGCATTCTGTAGCAAATATTAACAATAAACCCACTTTTTATTAATTAAAACTACTTCAGCATAATAAAGACTAAACTTTTGTACAGCCTGATTTCTAATACCGTGGCGGCAGAAATGTTGCCATAGAGGAAACACTGCACCATATATTATCATTCCAGGTTAAGAATACCAATGGAGGCTGCGTTTGAAATCGTAAATCAAACTTTTGTCAGCATTTTGAGTGGAAATGTAAGTTGCATTTGTAGGCTACAGGTGTACTATTCGTGCACGTCAGGCTGGCCCTCGCAGCGGAACGACAGTTTAGTGGCCACTCTGTCCATTCGCGCACCTCACAGTTGCGTATTGATCAGACAAGAAGACACGCTTATCAACTTGATTATTATTGATCAAAACAGAACAAGGGTTTGTTTGTAGCCTACTTGAAACATACTATTGAGAACATATCCGCTGACATGCATTGCACGCGTGATGAACTTTTTTTGCCAGGGAAAAACCCTGGTAAGCTTAATAGAAAAAAGTAAAGGTTACCGCTTTTGCCTCAGACGCTGATTCATCTGATGTCCTGGGTCTCTTGTGAGGACATTCTGGGCGACTAAGTGTTCTATCTTGATCACTTGAGTGGCTCGATAGCGACACAGTATCTGTGCAGGAGCTCCACCATGTATCTGAAGCTGTAAGGGCTGATTAGAGGGGGCATCCACACAACTATACCAACAAGGCCAGTGCATGACAGCATACCTTCACCTTTGGTCTTTAACCGTTAGCATCAGGTTTGGTTTTTCGTTCAGTAGTTCTTCCAAGACATCCTCCTCTACCTCAGTTTCAGTGTCATCATAAATGTGAAGCCTGTGTCAGAGGGTAGACCAAACTTACTCTGAACTGCACAGAAATATGCTAATTAAATATCTCAATGATAAGGATAATGTAAATAAACGGTTTAATATGCCAATGAATGCTGTTGGAGGCTTCGAAAGTGATTCTCAATGCTTTAAGAATAATAGGCTCGGAGTCGAGGAGTTCGTATACAAAGGGTTTGCTCTTTATTGCTTTAGGTTGTTTGGAACATATGCAGAGCTTCTCAGCCGAGAAGGGGAGGGGGGGGGGGGGAGTCAGGTGGCTGAGCGGTTATGGAATCGGGCTAGTAATCTGAAGGATGCCAGTTCGATTCCCGGCCATGCAAAATGACGTTGTGTCCTTGGGCAAGGCACTTCACCCTACTTGCCTCAGGGGAATGTCCCTGTACTTACTGTAAGTCGCTCTGGATAAGAGCGTCTGCTAAATGACTAAATTTAAATGTAATTTAGCTATTATATATGATAGTTCTAAGTACCACCTTTCATTAGAGATAACAATTATGAAAAATAATACGTTTTTACACTAAGAATTTGACGTTGGTTACAAAGGGTCATTCTGGAGTCTCCAAAAGGCCCTTTTAGAAAACGCCTGCTTGTACTCTTATAAAAACATGTGTCAAATATGAATATATTGTGGTATTATGTTTGACTTTTGGTTGGAATTGGGTAAGGCTTCAACCAGTGGTTCAATTCTGTCTTCCAGCTAATACCTACCACCTCTAGGCCTCTTCAGGCCTCCTTGTGTTCAAGCTTCTATTACTTAACACCAGTAGGACTGACAGGGGTCATGACAACAGGGGAAATAACTTCAGAATGTCAGCTTTCAAAAGAGACCATTTACATGCATGTACTCCAAATGGTTCAAGAGTAGCTTTCGATTTACTTTGGGCATGCTGTTTAGGCATTTTTAAGGATATTTAACAGGATTCCTAAAAGGTTAACAGTTTATGTCACAGATTTACAGACAAGTCTTCCACCTTTTTTTCAAAAAAAGCTTTGAAGCGCATTTTCTATTGCACTAAATTGGCTGTAAGATTCACTGATTTTGGGTGTCCAAGATATGATGGATTCTGATCTGTATCAAGAGTCTAGCCATGTACAGGGCTCGACGTTAGCCTGTCCGGGACAAGTGGATTTTTTTTATATTCACCTTATTTCTCCCCGCCCACTTTTTTCATATTTTTGCACTTCCATTGTATTAACACTTCCGCTTTACCGGGAATATCATTCAATTCAATGGAGAACTGAAACGAGAAGTCCCGCTGTTAAAATATGTCTCTGTTCGTGTGCTTCAACAAGTCAACAATAAACCCTTTCACTGGATGGCTTGAAAACGGGCCTGTGTTTATATACTAAAAGTGTTTATATAATTAGTTTGTCGGTCAGATCGTTGCCCTGTGCTCTGCTGTGCTTCGATAAGCAGCAAACATAAGATGTTTTAACGATTTCACTGCAGGGCATATGCATTTGCTATACTTTGTTTGAAAGCTTAGGTCCTCTAGAATTCAGTCGTGTGATTAATTTTACTGTCAGTACATGTATTTTGAGATTTCCCCGCAAAACCGACCAGCTAGCCTTGTTAGCAGTAGAACGTTAGCTTCTTGTTTATCTACTTGAGGCTCTAGTTTTTACATCAGGTTAGCCATAAACTGCAAATGTATGAGTGACAAATTGTGCTGTAATAATACATTGTGACAACTTTTTCATCGAGGGTCTTGGGTACAAGCTTTATGCAACGTGTTAAAACTTACAAGATGTTGTGCACTAGTAAAAGTAAAAGGAGTATTTCCCTCCTATATAATGGCAATTAGAAAGACGCATCTTTTAAATAATTTGATTGCTGCGTTGTTTCAAAAGCTTTACATTACATTTAGAAGCACTTCAGCAGTTAAGTCTTCAAGTCTTTTATTTGTCAGGTACACTGAACAACACAAGGTTAGACTGGGCACTGAAATTCTTAAGACAAGACAACGCAAGCACCTGGCATAACATAACATTTAAGTACACGGAACATAAATGACATCTATGCTGAGCTTAAATAAGTGAAACTTCCTAAATATACAGATAGCAATAAATAATCGACTATACTAACCCTAATATTAAAACTTCCTAAATTACAGATAACAATAAATTGCAAATTTGCAGATCAGTGACTAAGTCAATGACCATACAGTAGCCTGGTGGCGAGGTACAGTGAGGTACAGTAGTGCAATGTTACTGATAGTGCAACCAGTAGCTGAAAGCGACAGTGTATAAGTGACTAGTGTGGAGTAAATCAATGTCCATATCAGTGTCCATTCAGAAGCCTGATGGCCCTTGGGTAGTGTGGAAGAAATTGCGATTTCCTGTGTGCTTACATTATTCACTAATCAATATAACTAGTCATTACATACTAGTTAGTATGTTCTCATGTAAGCTTGCTATTAATAAGAGTAGATTGTGTCTATGTGCCAGGGTTAATAGATGTTCAGGATCAGGAGAAAGTACTGGTTAAACGTCCTTTGTCATGATTACAAGGAGAGCTCCACCAATGAACTCTAGTCTGAGAGTTGTCATATGTTGGGAGCAGTGAATCTCTTTCTCTGAGACTGTTGTAACGTCATTACTGCCTGACTGTTACTATCTATGTTTACATTCTTGTGCCCTATAAAAGATGGTCCTCCGGCCTTCAGGGCGGAGAGAGACATCATTGAGACCTAAGCCTGGTGTTGTGTTGTCATTTATTGTCAGAGGTCTGGTTTTGTCTCCCAATCTGCAGATTGATAAATACTTATTTAAATCCAGAACTCAACTGAACTTAGTCACTCCGTTTATGAAGAGACGGACAAAACACTTTCTTCATCAGTAGAAACTGTTGTCCAGTCTGCGTGTGCGCGACCGGATACTGCGGTAACGCCTTCCAGAAGGCAACGGGGTAAAGAGCCTGAAGGATGGGTGGGAACAGTCTCTTTGAATCCTGCCGGCTTTCCTTAGGCAACGTGTGTGGTAGGTGTCCTGTAGGGCTGGAAGCTTCCTGCCGATGATGAACTCAGCAGAACGGACCACACTTCGTAGAGCCTTGCGGTCCCTGTCTGTGCAGCTCCCATACCACACTGTAATACAACCAGTCAGAATGCTCTCTTTAGTGCATCTGTAAAAGTTAGTGAGGATGACTGAGTCAATACCAAACTTCTTCAGTCTCCTCAGGAAGAAGAGGCGCTAACGGGCCGCTTTGACCACCTTCTCCGTGTGAACAGACCAGGTGAGGTCATTGCTGATGTTCACCCTGAGGAACTTGAAGCAGCTGACCTTCTCCACTTCTGATCCATTGATGAGTAGGGGTGCATGCTCCTCCTCCTGCCGCCTCCTATAGTCCACAGTCATCTCCTTGGTCTTGCTGATGTTAAGAGAGAGGTTATTGTCCTGACTCCATGATGTCAGGGTGTCAACCTCCTCTCTGTAGGCTGACTCGTCACTGTCAGAGATGAGGCCCACGATGGTTGTGTTGTCAGCAAGCTTAACAAGGAGGTTGGAGCTGTGCGTTGCCACACAGTCGTGAGTGAACAAGGAGAACAGGAGAGGGCTGAGCACACAGCCCTGGGGGGTGCCTGTGTTGGTGATCAGTACGGATGAGGTGCGGTCACAGATTCTCACCACCTGTGGCCTCCCCGTCAGGAAGTGGAAGATCCACTTGCAGAGGGAGGTGCTTAGTCCCAGGTCCACAAGCTTGGAGACCAGTCTGGAGGGGACGATGGTGTTGAATGCAGAGCTGTAGTCAATGAACAGCATCCTAACATATGTATTTCCCTTGGCCAGGTGGGAGAGAGCGGTGTGCATAGTCAGAGCGATGGCATCGTCTGCAGACCTGTTGGACCGGTATGCAAACTGCATAGTTGTTTTGCTCACAGCCATGCCCATACATTTGGCTATAATCTTGTATCTACTAATATCAAAAATTGAGTACATTAAAACCTAAAAATATATATAAAATACCATATCTAAAATAATTTTTTGACTTAACAATGGATTTTGCCACTAAATGTTGGTGTTAACTTGTATTTATTTTTTATTCCCTTTCTACCCTGCAAGGGCTGATTTACCAAGGGATCTTTTAAAAGGTGTAGAGCTAGCTATACTTTACAGTTGAACATTAGCTGATATTTAACTACGTACATTTAACCGATACAAATGCTGCTAATGCTTGCTAGGTACACAGTTGCCGACACTAGCTAGCTAACGTCAATGCAAAAAGTATGTATAAAATGATCTGTTACCTATAACTAGCTAGTATGTAGCTAACTATCTGTGTGTTGTCCAGTAACTCCAGTTTGAATTTTCACTCCACAATGGCGGCGCTACCGAAGCGTCCCCTAGTGACTGTTACCAAACAAGTAAGTAAGTAAGTAAGACTTTATTTATGTCGCACTTTTCATACAAGCATCAGTGTTGCCTCTTCTATACTCTTTGGCAGCACTAAGGACGAGTATGACGAGTGGTGGCGAGAGATAGAGGACCCGCCGGCCTCTTTAAGATCGCAAGTTTGGGAAAACTTAGGTTTCCCAGTCAGTCACAGTAGTACACAGTAGAGTGGTGGATAACACAAGCGCTGTTTGTCGGCGTTGTTCAGCAGTTGTGGGGTATGTGAGTGGAAATACATCTAAAATGCTAACGCATATAACGCATCTGGATAAGAGCGTGTGCTAAATGACTAAAAATATCCGACGCCATCACCCAGGTGTGCTAATCACTGGAACAAGACAAAAAAACTGTCCAACTTCTCCTCCCTACAGTGCTTAACCAGCCTTTAGATACACATACAAATAGGGCCCAAAAAATCACTGAAGCAATTGGAATTTACATGTCATCTTCAATGCGCAGTCTTCACTCATAGAGGAACTTGGTTTGTTTTGCTTTTCCCTCCGTTGTACCGAACTCGTACTGAACCGTGACTTCAGTGTACCATTCAACCCTTAGTTGATACGGTGGCTTCCTGAAGTGCATGTGATGGAAAATAAACCCAAATTCACATCCCCACCCACCTAATCCTAATAGTGCCAGTGAGACGCCCCTACCCCAAGGTAAGTTTAAAGATAATGTCAGATGTCTTAATTTTAACAATAAGTAATTTATTTTTCTTCCCTTAGGAACAGTGTTGGGTAACGCATTACAGTAGTCAGACTACTTTTGTTAGGTAACGATTAACTTATAGCGTTACTTATTTAATTGAATGAATCCGTTACTAGTTCCTTGTTAAAAAAGTGACGTTACTTTTAAAAGTGAGTTACTCAAGTTAGTCTTTTGGTCGCGAGCCCTCAGCATGTAGCTAAAAGTCTAGGAAAGTTGAGGGTACTTTTCGCTAACCTAGGTACCTACGAAAATGCTAAACAAGTGAGTTCCCCTTCATTTGGTGAGCAGTCTCATGAGCCCAACTTACCCGGCGTCATGGAGCCGACCAGCTAAATAGTCAAAGACTTGCATGTACAGTAGGCCTACGTAATGTCACATTAAATAATGTATTTGAACTCAAACTTGTGTGATGTGTTGCTGTATCGTTGCAGCTGTTTTAGGATTATGTCAGTATATAAGTGAAGTGAACACCATTTTGCTACCATATACCAAGCTATAACTTTCGGAGCTTCGTTTTGCTCCTAGATTCATACCTAGCCCCGGTAAATTGTAGAGATAGCTAACTACTAGACTTCTGCCTGGCATTTTACAAAATTACTTATTGATTAAAGAGTTTCTTGTTTCAAGATCTTCATGCAAATATTGCTTTTAATTATGGTGGATTATTCCCTTGATCCGTATTGCTGTATAGTGAGGATTGATCATGTTATATGCGAGTGACACTGACCATTCAGTAAAATATGTGCTATTGCTGAGGTCAACCCATTAAATGTGCCTTCTGGGCATAACGGTGTGTTCACACAGCAGCGTTTTTTACCGCTCTGCACCGCTGGCCTTCCCACAGTGCACCACGCTCGGGGCGTGTCACACAGATTCATTCAGAGCTGTAGTTCTCTTAAATCACTGTTGTAGTTCGTATAATGTCATGGCAAATGTGCAGACAAAACACAACTTTTACACACATTAAGCACAAATCCTACCCGCTTTCTAGATCTGACATGATCTTATCTACAGCACACAATAGGTTATCTTTTTCCACACTTTTTTTAGGCCGAGTGAAAGATTAAATGCCACCCGCACTCTATGGAACTGGTCTTGTTCCGGCTGGAAAAAAAAATGCATCAGACATAAACGTTGACATGTGTAACCTTTTATTATATTACTCGAAATCTCTGCAAATCAATCGCTAGATTATGACTTAACACTACACATTCACTGTATGGATAGCGAGTGGCTGCCAGACAGCATTTCAGCGTTGAATGTCAATCGTGTGCCGGGTGAGCTAGCTAGACTATGCAGCTAGCACAGAAGAAAGTTACGTAATGTGAAGAAACAGAATTTAAGTACAAAATACAACACACCAGGGACGCCGACAACCTCAGCAACCCTGCGCCAGGCATCATTTTTTTTGTTTACGTCTCTGTTATCGAACATAGACGTATCATACAATACTGGGTATGAAGACACACATACGATGAGTTGCTCTTCCATCTTAAAATTGTCAAACCTAGAAATGTTTACCATGAGCAACAGTTGCTACGTTACAAGAAACAAGAAACCAACCCGATTGGCCATCGCTGGCGTTTTCACGCTCCTCATTTACATAAAGTTGAGAAAATCCAACTTTCGCTGCCCCGCTCGCCTTCCCACAATGCCCTACGCGAGTGTCGACGCCCCGCTCGCCTTCCCACAATGCCTTACGCGGGCGTCAATGCCTGGTTTCATTGAAAATGAATTGGAAGCCGACGCCCCGCTCTGCCCGCCCCGCTGCAGTGTGAACGCACCGTAAGAGTGACCAAGGTGGGGGGGTGCTGTTGCGTTTGAGCAATGTAGGTGATTTTTTGGCAAGCTCTAGAAGCAACTTTTCTCGTTTTGAATTTAAACAGATAATATTGACTTTTTACCTCAGACGTCGATAGATTTAGTCATCTAAAGTACTTGGGCGTTTGCTGACCGATTATAAATGTAAAATTATGAAGCCACCTCCTGCTAAATCGTCGTTCAACAAAGCAGGGGCTCGTGGTGCTACTGCTAGTTTGCCGGAGGAATCCACTGAAGGCAGTGATGGTGATAGGCTAACGGCTGGCATGCTAACCAAAGCGCTGGACTCCCTGAAAATTGACATTTGCTCCAGAATATATCTGGCCGTTGGCGGAGTACAGGCTGACATTGCTGCTGTCAGAGAGGAATTGACCTCTGTAACCAATTAGCAGAAAACGGTAGAGGAGCAAGAGAGCCGTCTTACAGATCTGGAGACCTCAGCTACCACTACTAGCGACTCTGTGTCTGCTCTCGAGGCAACGGTAACGACACTCCAAAACCAAGTCAAGGAGTTACAGTTTAAGTGCGAAGACCTTGAAAATAGATCCCGGAGGAATAACATCAGGCTCGTGGGCATTCCAGAGGACATGGAAGGGGTGTCGGCGACTGAATTAGTCTCCAATGTCCTTCAAGATGTGCTTAAATTGAGCGACAAACCCTTACTTGACAGGGCTCATAGAACTTTGCAAGCCAAACCAAAGCCTAGCCAACCTCCGAGAGCCTTTGTCATCAGAGTGCATTACTTTCAGGTCCGCAACCTCATTCTGCGCCAGGCTCGCCAACTGAGGTCTCTCTACTTCAACAACCGACCCGTCTACATCTTTTCCGACCTGACTGCTGCCGAAGCAAAAAGGAGGGCTGTTTTCGGGGATGTGAGGAAGCGGTTACGTGCTATCAAAGGGGCTCGCTTTGGATTTTGTTTGCCTGCAAAGTTTCGCATCACTCTGCCTGGGGAAAAGGAGCATGTGTTCTGCGATCCGCAGCTGGCAATGGACTATGTTGTCTCAAAGGTTCCTGATGCTGAGATACATGAAGAAACCGAGTCAGTTGCGGGAGACTGATAATGTGGACTCTGACGGTAACACGTTTGTCTCATCTTTGTTTGCTGTTTGATAGTGAGCTAGCGTTGGTATGTATTGTTATGTTATTAGGTGTAGACCCTATAACTAAAGTAGAATGAGACACAACGCCGGGTTGGTACAGATGACTGGAGCTTTACTGAAACGTGTTCATCCGTCCTTCGTACAACTCCCAACCTCCTAGACTCTAGGGGGCAGCATTCATTCACTAACATAACATGTATGTTATTATATGTTATGTCTATGTAATGTTGATCTTGTCTACACTATTTATGCTATAAAGTATATTATGCTGTATAATAATCTGAAAATCCCAATAAATACATATTTTTTTGTTTAAAGAGTGACCAAGGTGAATTGTCTTAGAAATAAAATACTTTTCGTAATGTAACGCTAAAGTAACTTAACGCCTTACTCTCCACAGCAAGTAACTAAGTAACGTAACTAGTTACTTTACAAGAAATGTAACTGTAATTAGTTACTTTAAAAAGTAACGTTTCCCAACTCTGCTTAGGAAACTGTATTTCTCTTGGAAAGATATTTTTATAGAATAAAAAAACAAAAAGTTAAAAAATAAAATAAGTTAATCGGGATCTCTTGTAAAACCTTCAAAATGGTTCACAGTTTTGAAAAAGGACGTCAAGGTTCTGAAATTTGTGTTAAAGTGATTGTAAAAAACTGTAACTAATTTCCAATAGATAACCTTGAATTCACTTATCACGAACACTGTTCTAATTGACAGTTGAAACCCTCAGTACATTCAAACACTCAGTTCCGTTCAATCTGTATCAGTGAAGTGTGTGTGTGTGTGTGTGTCGAACTGTTGTACCAGTCTGTGGCAACAACAACTTTGATGCGATGACTTGTGATGATTTCTGATGACTTGTGATGACTACATAAACAGCTGAAACAGGGCAGCGAGATGTCGTAAAGATGGCAGGGTAATAAAAAAAAAAAATAGTATAGTTTAAGTGAGGCCCAGAAAAACTCAGGAAACTTCCCGAAACAAAATGGCTCAGCTCAACTCGCACGCATAGACTGAATGGAAAAATGTCTCTCAAAAACAAATCTTGACCGTAGGCGATCGTCAGTCTCCTTCAAAACCGATTGTTCAGATCACAGTCGCATTCTTGCTCACTAACCACTCAAATGATTAGCGTAAAGAAATCAATATCACTCGCTCCGACACCATTCATGGATAACACAGAAAAACAGCAGGACTCTCAAAGTCTACAGTTAGAATAACGCCAAAAAACAACAGTGTTCTGAATGAAACTCATGGCTCCTCCAGCAACTCTCTCTCGTGCTCTCAGCTAGTGTCCAACACCGTTCTCCGTCCGATGATGCAATTAACCGAACTTCTGCTTTACTGAAGTCCCCAGATTCTGTTTGCATACTCTGCTCAACCCCTCGCCCCTCGGCTTGAAGCAACGGCCCCGGTGGATGTAGGTGGTATTGCATTTACTGTTAGGTTTCCGACTCTTCTGGTTGTTTTTTTTCTATTAACTCCAGTCAACATTTACAAAACTATCTCCCCTAATAATTTTTGTTCGATTCTCGAACCTGGCTCATACTACTAGCTTTTTCATAGAATACATTTTCCAGATTATGGCTAAATTTGAAACCAATCCGAAATGGGTAAACTAGCACCCCATTTATTTGCTCACGTCAACAAAAGTTGCCTGCAAATGTGCTTGCGGATACTAACAAGTTCACATTGGCCGATAGCCGATTTACATGGAGCTGAATGAGCCATAGACTTATATTGAATGAGCACAGGGAGAACTGGCTTGAGTTGCCTGCCCTGTTGTAGCAAGTTTAGCAAATGGTTGTCACACATACATGAAATGTTGTTAATAAAGTTTATTCCCGTTATTTTAAAACAGATAAGATTTTTCTTAAAAACGTTCATGACATGATGGCAAATATATTATGTTAAGCGCGAGCATAGATTGTTGACGTCTATCTGGAGGAAAGACGAAGATTAATACTTTAACCTGTAACGACAATAGGAAATGATATAGGCCTATATTTAAATAATATTAGTCTTGCCTTCAAAAGCTTTTGTTAAACACACCCATTATTCTTTTTTTGATCGTGTCATCAAGCCAGACTGCTTTTGTGGGACAATGAAGGTCCTCAGTGACTCTATGTTTCACCCCCACTTACATCTGATGGAAACGTCTTGTAGCCTATATGGTTCTGCGAATATTCCCCTTTCAAAGGCAAATGTTCAATAAAGTATATTTTAGACACAGTTCTCAAGCTTTTTTTTATTACATTATTACCAAGTCTTGTTAGATCACGTTATATCCATTAATAGGCGTTTGGTTTTGTAGGATGAACATATAAAATACAGGCCATATTTCTACACTGATGTTAAATTGAAGGCAGTGTGAATATAGTGGCATTTCGTTTGAATATAAAGTTGACAGTAAGCTATGGTAAGTCTGCATTATGGAAGATTTCGGTTACCAAAATAACTATTAAGGTTTCTTTGCCTGGCGAGAACAACGACGGAGCTGTTCATGTTAACAGTTTTTCATCCGATACAATGCGTTGGAAATCATACTCATATCACGAAGAAAAAAAGCAACATATGTGATGAGTTCCATCTAGAATAGCCCTATATTTAGCCCTATAGCCTATTTCTAAAAAACAAGTGAAAGGAATACTAGGCTATACAGTGACAGAATACATTTCCGTTAAGTTTGCATCATATGTCTGATTCTTATCGGACTACATCATGTGTCTGATTCTTATCGATGTCTTCGCTCACGCGCTCGTAACCATATAAATCTATGCTCGCGACTGGGTGTCGCAAAGTATGACGTGTACAGCTAGTTGCAAGCGTGCACGAGGTCTCGGAGCTAGGGAAAAAAAGAGCCACTGTTTAAAGCTAGACCGGAAGACACGGAAGTGGAAAGATGGCCGCGTCCAGTCTCGCACTCTCGCTTGCCTCACTGCGCCACTGAGCACTTTTCATAGAAATGAATGGGGTTTTCTTGGAAGACAAAAGTAGCTTACTCTAGTTATATTAACTCTATGACTCTGCTCCGTGCTGTGCAATTGAAATTACTACCTGAGCACCAGAAAATCAGTTACGGCAGACCTGGGCATTGTACGGCCCGCGGGCTACAACCGGCCTACGAGCTGTCACAATCGGGCCCGCGTGAGGTAAATAAAAAATGTTAAATAAATAAATGTGTTGACCTGTAGTTCTGAAAGACTACAGTGATCAGGCGATTTACATACGTGCGCTTGCAGAACTTAACCGACAGGAGACTTAGCTGTTGGTTAGCCCTCAAATAAAAAACGAAAGGTTGATACAGAATGTAGAGTTTTTAGTCAAAGCTGTGTTCTTAGTTTGTGGAGAACAGATCTTTAAAAAACTGCAAAACTACTTTTCAGTGTTTGTGAAGATTAACTAGTTACAAATAAAATGAAACCCTGTTTTTTTTTTTTGTGTTACTTTTATAGTCTTTTCCTATTTGACCTACACCTAAATTTAAAATATTTATATAAATATTTACAGAATATCCTTATTCTTCTGATAACCAGTAGCAGCTAATCAAAATATATACTTTACTGCTTTTGGTAGAAAATGAATAGTGAGCAGAATTAAGTTCAAGTTATCATTGATGCGGCCCTCCAACACATTTCAGGTTTCTTATGTGGCCCCTTGAAAACATTTATTGCCCGTCACTGGTTACGGAGCTGGGCCATGGAGCTAACCCATGAAGCTGGGATTTTCATGCAAGGGAGAGTGTGGCAAGCTGGTTAGCCAAGGCCAAAGGGCAAAAAGGCCAAATTACAGGTGTTGGCCATCAGAAGCGACAGCAAGGGGTACAGCCCGCTATAAGACTTTGAGCCATTAAATGTTAGGTCTCAGTTCAGGGAAGCACTTTTAAACAGTAGCACTTTCTATTTTGAAATGTTTTATTTTTCTTAAAATGTTATAGTTTGGCAGCTCAGTGAAGCACTTAAAATATTAATATTTTTATATACAGTATAATTGTGCTTCAAATAAAAAAAATATTAACCTACACCTTATTCTTGTTTGCGATCATTTACATAATATATATGAATGTGTGTGTGATAAAAAGCGTGATAAAAAGGTGACCTTGAAATTGTGGCGACGCAAGAAAAAATTTGGGTGCACCTAAATTTCGTGCTGGTGCACCTACATAAAAAAGTTAGGCGCACCAGTGCAACCAAGGTTAAAAGTTAGTCTGGAGCCCTGCTAAGAAGGCGGTTGACCAATGACAGTTCTCTCTACAGTCAGAGCTTGCACAAGAAGGTGGAACGTAAAGGGAGATACCCCTTATAACTTGTAAGGGCGTAATAACTAGTTTGTGAAAGACCCAGAGAAACACAAATATCCGACGAGGCAAAATCCCAGACGATCCCTGTCTCATAAAGGGCCAGCGTAACTTGAATCGTTATCATTTAAGCCTTTGATAGGTGGTCTAACAATTTAAACGGTGCTTCATTTTCCACCTGGTTACACAGCCGTCAGCACTGCAAACCTGGCCATATCGGTAATAAAAGCGAATGTGCTTCTAGATAACAGTATAGCTATAGGGTACCTAAAAAACATATTTGTGAATTGCCAATTGAAAGGTTGTCCAGCAAGTAATGATGCCTAAAGCAATTCCTGTTGTCTTTCTAGGCTAAACCATTGTGACTTTATTTGTGTAGTCCAGAGCCTTTCTATACAGCAACAATTGTAGCTAACAACTTTCCAGTTACACCTACCGAAATAAACCATGCACTTTAAATATTGTATTTTTCTTAGCATTTCATCAGTAAAATAGTATTGGATTTTCTGTATTGCACTGACATAAATAATATCGTTCATTATGTCTGTTCGGCCCGCTATTCATTTGGGTCACATGACGTCACTATAGCTTTGCGCCGCCATCCTTCTGACCGACTCACTCACTATGTTATGTTGCTACTTGTTGGAGTGGCGTTAGTATGCTAAACTACTTTTCATTTGGTGTCCTGATGTGACTGATATTACAGTCACAAAGAACAGAATCGGATGGCAATTCAGTTCAGTGATAAATGCTATTTGTGTAATGTTAATATCGCTTGATTAACAGACATTTAACCTTCCTGTGATCAAGAACATTTTCTTCATCTCCAGATGATACATTTTGGCATCCATAACCCATCCTGAGGTATGCTTCAGTGCTTTTAAATGCCTTAAGGGCTTCCCCTGTGTATGAAGAGGGATTGTGGACAAGGTCAATGTAGATATCAGCAAACATAAAATTTTACAGGTTTTTACTACACTTTAGTGGAGTAAGCAGTTCACTTGACAGTAAATAAGGATCAGAGCCTGAAGTTTCTATTTTCTTTAAATACCATTGCTTTTCGTCGGTGGTAAGGTGTGCTACTTTCGTGTGCGACATCATTCATTTTCACTAGGAGGAGACCCGAGAAGAGGCTGCAAATCGGTCCTAAAGATGGCGGCCGTTAAAAAAAAGTCACGTGACTGAAACCCATGAATAGCGGCTCCCTGACGCCATGTGACGTCACACAGTGGTCGCGGCGCCATCTTTAGGACCGAATACCAAGATGCCGTCTATCTGCTGTGCTGTGGGCTCGGATAACAGCAAATCTCAAATAAATGGATTAACCTTTTACTATGTCCCAAAAAACCCTGAACGTCATGAGAAATGGATTAAAACAAGTAATTTATAATCTAGGCATGTATAACGTTATCCTGGACAGATAGCATTAGCTATATTTACATTAGTAGCGTTAGTAATATGTAGGGTTGCCCACCCATCCCTTAAAATACGGGACGGGGTTTGTCCCGTATTTTCAGAGTTGTCTTGAATGGAGCATCCAAAATCATCCCACCTGCATTCTGTGAAGACTCGTCCTATTCTGCCCCTGATTGGGTAATACTCCCTGCCACCATTGGTTTGATCAGGTTCACGGCCAATCAGAGCCATAGGAAGGCGGGTCTCTTGGCGTAGAGTTGATTTGAAAGAATGGCGGAGGCAGCTCCCCCCCCCCCCCCCCCCCCCCCCACGTAAAAAAAAAAGTACACTTATAAAAGGAAGTAGGCATAACATGCCCCAATACTACCTGCACACTACTACCCTACTTCTGGTCAACTGATGTTATCATGTTCATTTACATTTAGTCATTTAGCACTGCTGTGTTATGATGTTATCATGTTCATTTACATTTAGTCATTTAGCATTCGCTCTTATCCAGAGCGAATTACGTCATTTGGCACTGCTGGGAATCGATCTGGCAACCTTCAGATTGCTAGCCCGGTTCCCTAACCGCTCAGCCATCTGACTCCCATCTGACTCCCTTTCAGTCAGATGGGAGTCAGATGGCTGAGCGGTTAGGTCTGATTGGCCGTGTACCTGATCAAACCAATGGTGGCAGCGAGTATTACCCCAGCGGTTAATGGAAGATCATTTGCAAGTCTCCTGCACCATATCTATTTTTTCTAATATACTTTTTTGAGTATCAAAGCATCTGTTTAATTTAAAGTTAATAAGTTATGGATCTGTTAATTTAATAAGTTTATAAAATATGGTTCTCACAAGGTCCTCCAAAAGCTTATTTTTTGTGGTCTCACTGTCAAACTTTGTTGGCCTATGTTTATTATCGTCATAGCTGTGTATTGCTACAATGATATGACCATCTGTTCACACTGATTTCAATAGCAGATATCTTTTTATAATGTCCATGTATCAATCTTAATATTTTTATGAAAACATGTTTTAAGTTGTGATTTACCACCACTGGCATGTCATCGGGCCTGTGGTCATCGTGGCCCCGAGGGCTGTGGCCCTTGTTGCGGCAGGCGTCCTTTATTTTTCAGTATTGAAGGTGGCAACCCTAGTTATATGGTTGAATTATGTTATGTTGCTAGCTACTTGTTGGAGTGACATTAGTATGCAAAAAAAAAAATCACATCCCCCCCAATATTTAATTCTGGTCAAAATGTCCCCCCCAATGTATTGAAATAAAAATATAAATAAAATTACAAATGTGCTACGCTACAACAGGCAACCACGCGCGCTGTCCGAAATTATCATAACAAATTTAATTTGTCCCCCCCAATGTTGACTCCATGGCTACGGCCTTGGTAAACAGGCTCTGGAAACCGAGAGAGCGAGTGACAGACGTGGTGTGAGTGACACAGCGCACATCCTGAAAAATAAAAAAATAAACATATATTTCCCAAGATTAAATATACATCCTTGGTGGCTAGGTGCCGCACTTTCACCTCTTTCACCCATCCAGCCACAGCATGTTGATAAGCATCTGTACTCTTGAAAGCCTTCATGCTATCCCCACTATGGGGAGGGGTTATGCACAAGATAAATGTACAGTGGGGAACCTTCAGGGCCTTCTACGCCTTCAGAGAAGGCCTAAACAAATTATAAATAATAATATATTTAATACTAATAATAAGTATTCAATAAATAATTTAAAACAATTATATCTCATTTAATGTAATACAATACATTTTCTCTCATCTATGTTCTATAGTTAAGCTTACTGTCAAGTTCATGTCCTGAAAACAAGTTATCCAATCAGAATCGTCTGTCTATATTAAGGCCCAGTTAGCTGGCTCATTCATTGGTTAGGACTTCACAAATCCTGGAGAACGCCAAGCTATGTGTTTTGGTGTGAAGAGTGACGGGCAAATTGACCAATCACGCTTTGATTTCAAGTGGGCGGGAGCAAAACAAAACATTTTAGGCCTTCATGAAGTCCTAATCTCTTGCAGAGTGGTGAGAGCAGTTGAGAGACAGAGGCAACGTCCACACTAGCCCAGGTACTTTTAGAAACGCATACATGTCTGCGTTTGCACCTCCCGTCCACACTAATACGGCGTATTCGGACACTGAAAACTGAGCTTTTCGAATATGCTCCCCTAGCCGGAGACATTTGAAAACGCCGGGTTCGCGTAGTAGTGTGGACGGGGTCCTCGGAGCTTTTCAGATACGATGATGTTCAGTTGCCATGACACTGGGGTTAGCTTGCGCTCTATAGCTATAGCTAATGTCGAGATGAACATGGAAGGTGAAAGAAATATGCTGCTCCATCTCTATAATTTATTTACCAGTTTAGTTAGTGTACTACTTCAGATACAAGTATTATCACTTAATAGATACGCGTTACTCCTATGCAGAAGACGAGCGTTGTACTCGGTGTGCCTGAACAGATGTTATTGACGTTACAGTATGGTCTATTTGTTTACATCCGTGTCATCGTTAGCTACAGTAATTAAAGGATTGCACTTGTTTAACCCATTCAATTAATCGTATTGTTGCTTTTTCCGCGATGATTTTTTTCTCTGCGGTGATGGCCGAGGTGAAGGCCCAGCTGTAGTACTCACGGTTCGCCACTGTAAATGTATATATCATGGAAAGCCAATTGGGGCAAGCCTTGGGCAGACAATAAGGGACAAAAGAAAACTGGGGATAACTAATGAGGATCGGAGCCTAAAATTGAATTTTCCCCAGATATCTCTGTCTCTCTCTCAATCAAATGGGCAGTGTGGGCGGCCATACTGGGCGAGATCAGTTGTGAATACGGCGGCGTTCTATTTGGTAGAGCCGTTGGTGGCATCTATGAATATCTGCATAGTTTTGGCTCGCGAGAGCTAGCTTAGTGCAGCTCAGTCATCTCAAAATGGCTGATTCGAGAGCAAAGAGAGCAAGCCAATCTGGCAGCGAATTATTTTTGGGAAATGTCGAACTGCTTATCCAAACAACTCAGTCTGCATTCCGTGCCATTATAAAGAAGAGACCTGCAAAATATGAACTTTGCAGAGTGCCTGGTTCTTGAGATAACCGTTGGAAACTAAACCCATGTAAATGCGTACACAGACAGATACACACACACAAACACACAGATTCCTGGCATTATTAGAAAGATGGTAACAATGTGTGTGCTTCACTCTCCCTTGTGTAGGAGCAGCCCCCAGGCCTTCTGGTGTACGAGGTGTTTGCTACAGATGGCGATGAGGGTGTAAATGGTGAGGTGCGCTACGCCTTCCTGCAGACCGGGGCTGGGAACCGGGACTGGGAGAACTTCCACATCGATGCTCTGACTGGGGTCATCACCACTGCTGTCAAGCTGGACCGTGAGAAGCAGCCCTTGCACAGCGTGAGTCTCTTACTAACATTGGTGTGTGTCTATGTGTGAGTGGTGGTTTTTTGTGTGTGATGAGTGTGTAGTTGTGCAAGAGGTGTGTGTCTAACCAACAGTTTTCTGCCTTCTCAGCTGATTGTGGTAGCCTATGACCTCGGCCAGCCTGTGCCTTATGAGACCACGCAGCCTTTGCAGGTGGCGCTGTTGGACATTGATGACAATGAGCCTGTGTTCCTCAAACCCCCGGTGAGAACAAGACTGGAGTATAAACATAGATTGATAGATCAATCGATTGATATGTAGAAAAACAGTGTGGGTATATGTGTGTGCGTATGGGTGTGCGTATATGTGCCCTTTCTCAGAGAGGCAGTTTGCCATACCAGACGTTGTCGGTTCCAGAGCACTCGACTCCAGGCACTGTGGTAGGTAACGTGACTGGGGCTGTGGACGCAGACGAGGGCTCCAATGCTATAGTCTACTACTTTATAGCAGGTAAGCATCCTCTCTGTCATTTTACGTACAGTAAACATCCCTTTATCTCTCTCTCGTGATTTTTTCTCTCTGTCTGACTACCTGTTATTCTCTCTACCTCTATCTTCCTCTATCTAAATGTTCCTTCCTCTATGTCTATTTTTCTCTCTATCTTTCTCTCGTTCTCTCTTCTGCAGTTTTTTCTCCTGATATCAGTTTCAGTCACTAATGATTATTGAATAATGACAAACGCAGAGTCATCTGGAGTCCTTTGGTAGGTGTCGGACCGTTTGCACATATACTGTCATTTTACCTTGACACTCCAGGGGGCGACAGCTATAGTAACTTCGGTTTGAGTCCAGGAGGAGTTCTGAGGGTGAAGAAGGACCTGGACCGTGAGTACATCCCCGTCTACTCCATCATAATCAAAGCCTCTAGCAACAAGAACTGGGGGCCAACCCGGGCTCAAAGATCATCTAGGGTAGGAGAACTTGATCCTTCCCACGACGCGACCTTGCAGGAGGTCAGGATCTACCTGGAGGACATCAATGACCAGCCACCGCGCTTCACCAAGCTGGAGTACACTGCAGGTATATGTGTGTGTGTAGCTTGGATGTGTGAATGAGAGTTTATGTGTTTGAGAGATTTGAGGAAGATATCTCTCTCCTTTCTCTTCCTCTCTCTCCTTCTCTCTTTCTCAGGTGTGGCAGCAGATGCCAAGGTGGGCTCAGACCTGATAAAGCTGGATGCCATAGACAATGACATTGGTAACAACAGCCTGGTGTTATACCATATCCTGTCCATACGCTACATCAAGCTCCAGTCCAACGACACAGAGGACATTGGGAACGTCTTCATCATCGGTGAGTCTGCTAGTTTCTGGATCACAGACACGTCCTGTTTACTTCATCCGCCTCTGGATTAATAGACCAATTATTTGTTTGTAAACATTCGGGATGCGCGCGCAGCATGGTGGCAGAAAACCGGGAAAAGATAGCCTTTATAACGACTAGAGAATTACACGGATAATACAAATAGTTAGATTCAAAAAGACCAAAAAGGTCGAGGAGGACAGCCTTTAAGAGAGAAAGCGATTCCCCATTGATCTGTCACATCAGAATTTTGATTTGGGTCACGAAAGTCTTGAAATTTGAGTGAGAATGTCGCCCGGTAGACCGCATATCTTATGCGGCAGCCATGTGTCTTGTCTTGGTCGCGTCATGTCATGTCACAAAGTTCATAATTTTACAGTTCGGTCAATTCTACATGTAGCGCCCCTCGTGCCTCGTTTCTGAGCACAATGTAAATTAACTAAACCACTGGTTGGGGCGCCCTGAGTTCTTTTAGATATACTTATTATTGAGAATAAAATAGGTCTGTTAATTCAACAAAATACATGTCGTTTAATATGTCACTCGGTGGTAAACCTCATTACATACAAGTTATTATTTTCCTACCACCGTCACTTGAAAATAAAAGAGATAAAAGTCTGTCGCTTGCTTCAGAATGTTACTAGCGTGCATTGGGCCTCGCCGTGCAATCTTCCTCCGTCGATGGGTAACTCGTGGCGCGCCAGCCACTTCGTGGCGTGAAGAGAACGTTAGTGCAGTAGCTCAGTGTCCAGAAGGAAAGAGGAAAGGCTCCTTGAATTGGACTGTCCGTCGAATTCAGTTCCTTTCCAGTCCCAAGTCCAGTGTGCACGTACAACCTGTCGCTGAGTTCTCTATCCGACAACCCGCACATTAAAAATTACGTGACTCGATGGTCCCCTAATTGGCAACTCATTAGACAACTCTGGACCCGCTCTCCACCATCCTCTCTTCTAACTACTTCCGTTCCTTCCCCTACATATCCCTCGACGACGACAGGTCACAGGTCAAATAAACTTATGAACCAATAAACTCACAGACTAAAAATGTAAATATGAACAATCTGTTTAAACATATGAAACTTAACAGCATTAGTTTACAACATATGAACAAAAACAATAAACAAATACAATATGAAATAAAATACTAGCAAGGGGCTACATACACCAAAGATTTCTACACCAAAAAAGTCGAGCAGGGCAACTTTCAAGAGATATGGGAATTCTGTTTTTAGCCAGCTGGTCAGATTGTTTTTGTGATTTGTGTAAAACTGTCAGTCTGAGTGAGACTGCGTCCCTGTTAGACTGTTTTGACGTTGGCCTCAGAGTCAGACTCGGGTTGCTCACTGGCAGTGTTCACAGTGTTGTATTTCTCCACTCCATTCTACTGCAAAAACGTCAGGGAGGACTGCGTTCTGTAGATACGAGCTTGCTGATGATAGCCAGAATCTCAGATTTCTTTAACCAAGCCTGTTTCATTCGTCATTTGCATGAGAAAGCGACCTCCGTTTGCCAGGCTAGTTTTGAACGTTTTACTCGGTCAGGCTATTTAAAGGTCTGGGTGGACAAGTGACATTTATGCATGGACGTAAATGTGAAACGTAAATGTACTTGTCCCATTGGCGGTTCTAGACACGTTTTACTGGGGGGCCGAGGGGGGGGGGGGGGGGAGTGTTTGATCAGAGGGGCACATAAACGGAAAAAATGACATTAAATACTTACATTTAGCGGTAACACTTTACAATAAGGGTGCATTAATTAGCGTTCATTAATGCATTAACTAATGCATGAATCATCATCAGTTAATACATAACTCAGAAAGTACTTAATGATGCACTGATTGTAGTCGGTGAATCGAAAGGCCAGAGACGCTTGGTGTTCGTCCCTGGCTTGGGAACCACAATTCACCTTAGGTTAGATTCTCAGGGAGATAATTGACTCGTTAATATCTGACTCCAATGTTAAGACACGTGCACGAGTGCGTTACCTGTAACCTCGAGCGCTAAACAGTTAATGACATGAAACTCTGACGTAGGTAAAAATCGTCTGCTTGATCAGAGCACCGACCCTAAAGTATGCGTGTTCACTAAACAGTCGTTTATCTCTACTATAATATAGATTTAACCATAGTCGACCTAGTAGGATATGTAATCGATCACTCAGAGGCCCCGGTAAATTCCTTCGGAGCGTGGAGATCCACTGTAAGTGACTCAGAGGCCTTAAGTTAAAACCTACTCAAAAGTCTATGTTTATAATCAGTTAGCCGCATCAACCAGACTAGATCTAAGTTTTCACCGCCGTAGCCTGATAGATACGTTTCAAAGAGAACAAGTAACGTCAAAATGCACAATAATAGTTTATTATCTAAATAGCAAGATAATCAATACAATGATAATGAAATATCATCAAATACAAAACATACCTTCAGAGCAATGGTTAACAAAGGTATGTCACAATGAAGACTAGGCGCCTAACGCACCGGAGCTGTATCGTAAACCAAACTCGAAGTGATTGGTAACACTTCTTCCTATATACACCCAAACCTGACTAAAATGGGGACACCGGTCACATGACTGAAAAGTAGTCTAAACGCATACAAATTCAAATTGGATCATTAATCAAGGCTACAGTAGACCAAGTGGTTCCCTTGCAAGACATTTACATTTACATTTATTCATTTAGCAGACGCTTTTGTCCAAAGCGACTTCCAAGAGAGAGCTTCACAAAGTGCATAGGTCACTGATAATAACAACAAGATAGCCCCACAGCATTGCGGGTAGTCAAAGACAAGAAGTACATATTGTGAACAACCAAAAAATAGTGCTAAAGGGAAGAGACCATAAGAGCATGTAGTTAAACAAGTTAAAATTACACAACATTGATCTCTAAGTGCAGGTGTACCTGTAGGAAAGCAATAAAAATAGGATTAACTAAAAAAGAAGAATACAACAGTTTAAATCAGCTACCACTAACCAACAAGAGCAACAGTCTAAGCAAGAGTCATTGTGAACCTTGAGGAAACTAGCGTTGGATTCAGCAAACCATTCCTAAGTACCATTGTACTCCCGGAACAAGTGCGTCTTGAGACAGAGGAATATGAAGACAGGGGAATATGTTAAACACATGTTGGTCTGCTGTAGGCACAAACTCTGTAAACCCTGTACATGTACATGTTACAGTATTAAAAGTATTACAAGCATGTAATACATAAAATAAGAAACAAAAGCATATCAAACATGACATTAAAAAGTGTTTAGAACCTTATTTTCAAGAACACAACTTTTAATAATAATTTCAGAGTCTTCCTCTGTCCATCTTCCTCTTCAACTGGTGAGACCACCTCTCCAGAGGTGTGTCATTAAGGTGTGATTGTCATTTTAGCATTCATGTAAATCAACGACTGTCCCAGACAAGTGTCTGGGTGACCAGTGACAAAGGGGCTGCCAAAACAGCCCTACACTGATCATGAACAAATCATTTGGTAATAGGGAGTCACATATGATTTACTATTAATTAAATCTGGAATCATGTATCAATTCCTATTGATATTAACACATAGGTGACTGATAGGTGAGTTAACTACTTTAGTTAATCGTGCAAACTAATACCATTAGTTAACTGTGTGAACTAAAACCCTGAGTTAACAGGGTAAACTAATGGTAATACCTTAATTCATGTGTTAATTACCACAATGGATTGAGACGGTACTTAATCATTTGTTAATAGTAATGTGCCTCTTCAAGTAAAGTCATAACATGAGATACATTCACTAATCATTAACTAATTATTCACTCAACAAATACTATATTTTTTCAGAGAGACAACATTTAAATAAACTCTATTGTGAGCTGGAATCCTGCATTACAGTCTAAAACAGTTAAATTACTTTTTGACGAATGGATGACAACCATGCCGTTGGAAGTTGGACATCCTTGAGAAATCAACACCAAACTTGGTATGAGGACTCGGATCCCTCTTCTGAGGATGTCCAAACTATTTAGTGCCATGTGATTACTGGACGTGGCCGCAGGAAGCAAAAATGTGTTTTGGCCAATTACTGTTGATTTGTTTGCCTTTATTAAGTGATTCCTTTGTTTCATGATATCTTGGGACTTGTGATGACAGTGTTGGAGGCTCGAAAGTGGTTCTTAGTGGTGTAAGAATTAACAGGCTTGGAGTCAAGAGATTGATTACAAAGGCTTTCGTCTTTATTGCGTGTCTCAATAGACAAGAACTTTTATACAGTCCTACCTACGTCATTCAAATATCTTTGGCAATTATCAGACAACACACAGTTTGTTCAAGATAAACAGATGTCCACCCTCATTTGTCATTCTTATGCAACCAGTGGCTCTAAAGAGCAAGGCACCACACTATCAGGTCATCCTGACCTGACTTCCTACTGAAAAGAACATTCTAACGGGAGGGGAGAGTGACTCACCCAGCTCGTTCTTACCCCATAACTGAATATGGGACAAAACAAGTCTCCTCTTTAGCCTAATTCCTTACATGGGGACAAACAAGTCTCCTCTCTAGCCTAATTCCTTACATGGGGCTGTTTCCCCTCCTCAACTGACCCCTGTCCTGCTTCTTTCTGCACGTACCACCTCTTTACCCCCTAGACACGAAAAAAGCCCCCAACAACAGCCAAATTGATGCGCCCGCCATTTTGAATTCATGAAGAAGGTTTTTGTCTACTACTCCTACAAAGTGTGTCCAATCTGAACCGAATTTGGCAGAGATTATCTTCAGACTCACAAAGGCCATCACATGGTTGTTTGATTTTAGAAACCGTTTGCCAGGTACAGCCAACCAAAATGTGCCATTTATCCAGTAAACAGGAAGTTGTATTTCAGCAAATCTTTGAAGGATTCACACCAAACTTGCTGCATGCACTCGGAACCCTGTTCTGAGGATGTCTAAAACGTTTTCTGGGTCATTTGACTGCTTGGCCACCTCAATGCTGCCCGCAGCAATATTTCTTAATGACTTTCGCTGTATGTTTGGGGTCATTGTCATGCTGCAGAATACATTTGGGGCCAATCAGATGCCTCCCTGATGGTATTGCATGATGGAAAAGTATCTGCCTGTAATTCTCAGCATTGAGGATACCATTAATTCTTACCAAATCCCCAACTACATTTGCAGAAATGCAGCCCCAAACTTGCAAGGAACCTGCTTCACTGTTGCCTGCAGACACTCATTCGTATACCGCTCTTCAGCCCTTCGGCGAACAAACTGCCTTCTGCTACAGCCAAATATTTCAAATTTTCATCAGTCCAGAGCACCTGCTGCCATTTTTCTGCACCCCAGTTCCTGTGTTTTCGTGCAGAGTCGAGTCGCTTGGCCTTGTTTCCACGTCGGAGGTATGGCTTTTTGGCCGCAAGTCTTCCATGAAGGCCACTTCTGACCAGACTTCTCCGGACAGTAGATGGGGGTACCAGGGTCCCACTGTTTTCTCCCAATTCTGAGCTGATGGCACTGCTGGACATCTTGTTTCCTTGGCCGACCACGGTCTACGGACTACGGTCCTCAACGTTGCCCATTTCTTTGTGCTTCTTCAAAAGAGCTTGGACAGCACATCTGGAAACCCCTGTCTGCCTTGACATTTCTGCCTGGGAGAGACCTTGCTGATGCAGTATAACTACCTTGTGTCTTGTTGCTGTGTTCAGTCTTGCCATGGTGTATGACTTTTGACAGTAAACTTCAGCAACCTCACCTTGTTAGCTGAGTCTGTTTGGCTGTTCCTCACACACTTTTATTCCTCATACACAGCTGTTTCTATTTCAGTTAATGATTGTGTTTCAACCTGCATATTGAATTGATGATCATTAGCACCTGTTTAGTATAATTGGTTAATCATACACCTGACTATATGCCTACAAAATCTCGACTTTGTGCAAGTGCACCTAGAAGAATGGATGCTGTTTTGAAGGCAAAGGGTGGTCACACCAAATATGGATTTGATTTAGATTTTCTTCTGTTCAGTCACTTTGCATTTAATTAAGTGATAAATATAATCTATTAGAATGTCTATTTTTGAAAGCATTCTTACTTTAAAGGGGCAATTGACTGCAAAACCGATTTTACCTTGTCATTGTTGAAAAACGACAGTTCGGAGGGTAAACTGAACATTCCGTGAATATCAAAGTCCATTGACACCTCTTTCCTATTCAAATCTCAAAAAGAAAAAATGTGGCTGTAAAACGCTAGCTTTTCAACAAAGCCACCGGTCCTACGTAGGACCGGTGATCGTCCTCTTATTGGCTTTGGTCTGTATCTTTGTCACGCCCCAGAATTTACATCCAGACCAGCCCGAGGTAGCGTCTATCTCCGATACTAGTTTAGCTGCGCGCTGCTCTGTGTAGGCTACTTATAAGGAATTACAAAGAAGAACGTTTTGAATTATAACAAGGATATTGAAAATGGACCACGGTCGTAAATGCTGTGTTCCAGGCTGTACAGGGAAGGCTAACACTCACAGTCTTCCCAAGGAGCCAAACATTCAACAGGCTAAACTGTCGTTCCACTGCGAGGGCCAGCCCGACGTGCACGAATAGTACACTTGTAGCCTACAAATGCAAATTACATTTCCACTCAAAATGCTGACAAAAGTTTGATTCACGATTTCAAACGCAGCCTCCATTGGTATTCTTAACCTGGAATGATAACATATAGTGCAGTGTTTCCTCTATGGCTACATTTCTGCCGCCACGATATTAGAAATCAGGCTGTACAAAAGTTTAGTCCGTATATCAGCAGTGATTGTGCTTTCACACCTATTTGTCCGTTTACCTGGTCCAATCAGTGGATGAGTTGCTACTTTGTTGCATTTATCATTGAGTCCGGTTAGTGTTCACACGGTCCTGTTTTAAGCAAACCAACGTTTGTAAAAATACAATGACGTTTGTAAAAAAACAATGACACGCAGGTTGTTAATCTTTTGGACAGAAAATGATTTAGGGAAAATCACTTCCTTGTCACGAAACAACAAGGGATCAACAGCAGCATATTGTTATGACTACGTTTTTTGGGTTGCTCGTTGGTCTTTTACTCAAGATGATATCCAGGTCATCAAACCATGGGAATTATTAGTTTTCGTCCGCCGAGCTACCACTTTTCCATAGAATATCACACACTTATGTATTGCTGCCTGCGTTTTTTTACTTTCAAACGACATTAGTCCACTGTGCAAAAATAACCCTTTATTTCAGTAGGCCTATATCACTAAATAATTTAAATACCTCGCTATTCTTATGTGTCTCCACAAGTATCTCTGCAATATGATCATCAGCCCATATTTGAAGAGCTTTCACTTTATCAGTTCCCCACATTTTCCCTCAACTAACTTTGCTGCTAATGAGTGGCACGGCTGTCTCTGTCAAATGTCGACATCCTTTTTCAACCCACAATGCACTACATTTTGGTTTGCTTCCTGGAATAGGCCAATAATATGTCAGATCACGTTCACACCTAAAGCGAACCGAACCGAGTCCCGGTTTCACTTGGAACCGGACCGAGTCCCGTCTTTTTAGGGGGACCATGGTTCGGTTGTTTAGTCCGTACCAGAGTTCGAATGCGTGTTCTCACCTATCCAAACGAACCGGACTTTCAGAGAAAACGGACAATGGTCCGATTGAAACGGATCAAATATGTCAGGTGTGAAAGCACGAGTGCATGTCGGAGAATAGCACGGACACGCGCTTCACACAACAGTTGAGATTGCGCGTGTGCGTCCTTGAGAACTGGAAGTGTATAACTTATGTTGTCAGTTCTTAAGCCCATTATTGTATAAGTCTATAGTTCTTGCAAATTTAAATCAAGTTAACTGGTGATTTTCGTTGTTTGTATTCTTCCCCTGCTAGCTAAATTGCACATGTCTGTTGATTTGATAGCGATTGCTGCCCTTTCTCAGGTTTGTATTTTAGGTGCATTATTATGCTGAAGTAGTTTTAATTAATAAAAAGTGGGTATATTGTTAATATTTGCTACAGAATGCTTAGCCTATCAAGATCAAATGAAGCAGGCAGTGTACATGCTTCAGAGTGGCCTACCTTAATCGATAGGCTAGGCTACTGACCATTTACAATAAGTTGTTACGTCAATTATTAATTGGCAGCATTTATGCCATTTAGAACATACTTTATAACTTTATTGCTCTAGGGGAAATAGGACGAAAATATGTGTGTGAGTGGGGGGGGGGGGGGGGGGGGGGGGGCAAAACACTTGGGAATAAATACACTGATTAGAAAGAAAAAATGAATATATATATATACATATATATTTTTTGGGGGGGGGAGCACCGAAGACCAATTTTGACCCAGGAAAAACCCTGACCATAAAAGGAGAAAACCTAGCGTTTCATTCTGGGGCTATTTCACAGGATGCATCAGGGCTCATAGAACAGCACCCAGGCAATTTTCAGCCCAACCAATGTTACATACCCTATTCAGAGACCTTAAGGAACAGTGTGAAATACCCCCAAAACCCAGTCAATCACCCCTTTAAATTAGCTGCACACCACTTTTTGGTTCTAAAACCGGGCTATATGCCGTTTTGAAATGAAAGCCGTACGACAACAAGTGTCAAATTGGGGTACAAGCCGCGTTTTTATTTCCGAAAAATAGAGAGTACTGCTACTAATCCCTGCTTTCTCACATGAACAATTGAAGCAGTTAAAATAGCATGTGTAAGTGTGGTTCATAGGAGATACTGACATTCTCACCCCCCCATCCAGGTGAGACAGATGGTATAATTCGGACATTTGACCTGTTCACGGCCTACGCCCCTGGCTACTTTGTGGTGGAGGTGTTGGCGCGTGACCTAGCAGGTCATAGCGACATTGCGATGGTAGGTATTTACATCCTGCGGGACGACCAGCGTGTCAAGATCGTCATCAACGAGATCCCAGAGAGGGTCCGCCTCTTCCAGGAAGAGTTCATCAACCTGCTGGCCAACATCACCGGGGCCATTGTCAACACAGATGACGTACAGGTGTGTTTGTGTGTGGGGTGTACGTGTGTGTGTACTTGTGTTTGTCTGAATTGTGTGTTACAGTGTTTGTGTGCCTGTGTTTACATGAGTTTGTGAGTGTACCATTGCCTGAGTTCATGTATGCATATCTGTAGGTCTGTGTGTTTTGTTTTGCCTCAGGACTGAAGACGTCTTAGAAAACTAGTTCATAGTGCATCACCACAGCGAGACTTCCCCTTCTCCTTTCCCTCAGCCCTTCTTAAACAATATTCGAAATCAACAGGTTCTGTCCATAAGCTCAAAAAAGCTTGCATTATATGGTGTGTATATA
The DNA here is from genome assembly GCF_021917145.1 of Hypomesus transpacificus. Lineage (NCBI taxonomy): Eukaryota > Metazoa > Chordata > Actinopteri > Osmeriformes > Osmeridae > Hypomesus > Hypomesus transpacificus. The sequence goes on along the minus strand of NC_061070.1, from coordinate 5,361,989 downwards.
CAACTAGGTGGGCTTCGGGGAATTCGATGGGAAATCACCAACCGTGGATGTTGTGCTTGGCTCGCCAAATGAAGACATATTAGATAGTACCCAATTGCTGTGAAAGAACCAAGTCAATGAAGTGAATCGCCAAGCACAAGTTCAAGACAAAATCAACATATTTATTATAGATCTATAAAGTGCCGGTGTCTGATACACTCAAGTTGAGCATCTCAGAAGACTGGACAATGAATACAGGAAATCAAGGGAGTTAAATAGTATCACAATATGGGAGGATACGTGACGATCAGCATAGCCTTCGCAAGCACAGAAAAAGGACACTGCATACTAGAAAGCTTTTGTTTAGGTCTTTAGATAGGGCTCCTAGAAATGGCCTTGATGCTCCTCCTATTTTCCTTGTTCAAAGTTTCATGGCATTATACACTTTGGTAATATTGTGACCTTTGACCTACACTGGTGTCACAGGCATTTCCACCTTGCATGAGCAAACAGTTTATCAATGATAAGAGCATTCCAAATATTATAAAAGTAATCATTATCTTTAATTATTTTTAACTGATCAGTGGTTAAGGACAGACCTCTTCAGGACATTATCAGTAACAGAATATCTAACCTAAATTGTCTAATTCTGTGTTTTTGCTCAGTTCCATGTGGACAAGAAGGGCAGAGTGAACTTTGCCCAGACAGATGTGCTCATCCATGTGGTCAACAAGCAGACCAACCGTATCCTGGACGTGGAAAGGTCAGCATTACAATTGTTCACATCACCTGTCATGTCATGGTTTACAGTAGATGGCTCACAGTATGGTTTACTGTTTACAGTATGTAGGTATATCCTTACTCTGTGTGTGTGTGTGCGTTCGTGTCCCTACACGTATGTGTGTGTTTGACAGGGTGATCCAAATGATTGATGAGAACAAGGAGCAGCTGAGGAACCTCTTCAGAAATTACAATATTCTGGATGTCCAGCCTGCTGTCAGTGGGAAAGCTCCCGATGACCTCACTACATTGCAGGTGTGTGTGCCTGTGCAGTGCATGCATGATCATCTGAAATCAGTGATTCATTTTGTCTCAGGGTGTCTCTTTACATGTAGTCTCTCTTTCTATATACAGATGGCCATCATCATCTTAGCTGTGTTGCTCTTCTTGGCAGCCATGCTCTTCATCTTCACCAACTGGTACTATCGTACTGTGTAAGCGGAACCACATCTAACTGGTCTAGCTATTAACTAGACACACAATCAAGGACACCTGGTGCATAACTCCTTGAATGGTCCTCTATGTCATACCAATTGTGATAGTGTGGTAGATAAATGTGAGCTAGAGAGATGGTTTTCAGTAGCTTCTATTCATGCAAACCCAATAAAGAGCTCTATTAACCACTCACATAATCAAAAGAGTGCAGTATAGGATTTGTACATTAGGCACTGTATTTCTACATTCTTACCGGTGTGGATGTGTGTGTGTGTGTTGACAGGCACAAGAGGAAGCTAAAAGCCATCGTGGCAGGATCTACAGGTGAGCTTGTAAAAACGGCTCCAGTAACGTGTGTCTTCTCTGGTTATGTTTGTCATCATGGGTCCGTGCGTGACACAGTTGTTTCTGTTTTTTCCCCAGGAAACCAGGGACTTATGGACATCCTGGACATGCCCAACACAAACAAATACTCATTTGAGGGGTGAGAGTATACGTGGGGTATAGACATAAATTACTTTTAACTGTCATCTGTGTTTAGCTGATCAGTGTACACATTTGTATTGATGGGCATACAGATAGACTGGCAGGCCATCAGTAAGATAAACAGACAGGTATGCAGACAGACAGACCGGCCATCAAACAGACAGATACAAGCAAAAAAGCAGGCAAGCTGGCTTAGAGACAGGGAGGGATACCATATGACAGGCAGGCAGGCAGGCAGGCAGGCAGAGAAACGGACAGAAATATAAATGTATCAGCAGGGCTAACCTGGGCGTGTGTCCCGGTACAGGGCTAACCCGGTGTGGCTCGATCCATTCTGCCGGAACTTGGAGCTAGCTGCCCAAGCAGACCACGAGGATGACCTTCCAGAGAACCTAAGTGAGATCACTGACCTATGGAACAGCCCTGCACGCACCCACGTGAGTACACGTATGCTACGTAAATGCTAAGATCCCACACTTGAGAGATGCTAAGCTGTGGATATGGTAATCTGATAAACTGTAATGATTGTAATTTGGTGTAATGTTAAAATGCTAAGCTGCTACACTGTAGATATGGTAACCTGCTACACTGTAGATATAGTAAGTTGCTACACTGTAGCGATGCTAAACTGCTGTTGTGTCTCAGGTGAAAGGGCCAGGTTTTCAAGACCCCTAGCCTTAGCATAGATGACAACACTATCTATCTCTGGTTCAAGTCAGCTCACATTCTTTACTGTGGCCTTGCCCTCTCAGTCACCCATCATCACACAGTTCCTCTTGCCACTTCAGTCCTCTTGTTCTGAACTGTGTGTGTGTGACTGTACTTGTGTGTGCTTGCTCCTGTGTGTTTTTTAACCTTCTAAGGGCACATTTGGCCGGGACCCGCAGGCAACCAAGCCTGAAGACGACCGCTACCTGAGGGCAGCCATCCAGGAGTACGACAACATCGCCAAGCTGGGCCAAATCATGAGGGACGGGCCCATTAAGGTGAGCAGCACGCATGTTCCTGCCTTCCAGACAAACACACCAGCTAATAACAGCTTGAAGACTAAGTCTAACTTTGACTAATTTCCTTCATGATATGCATTCATCTTAATTAATCTCAGAACCATCTGACGTGGACGTTAGTTTAGAGGTGCTGTAGATCTTACTTGCCATAGTACTGTGATGGTTGATGTGTGTCATACTGGTACTGACCCCAACTGCCCTTCCATCAGGGCTCACTGCTCAAGGTGGTCCTGGACGACTACCTGAGGCTCAAAAAGCTCTTTGCAGCCAGACTGGTCACCAAGTCTACCAGTCAGGGAGACCACTCGTCAATCACAGAGGTGGGGGGTGGGTGGGATACAGCCTGCAGTGGTGCCTCCAGTGTGCTGTTATTCTTCCCTGCCAATAAAGGGCAATAAATCACTGCTTTGCTTCCTTCACTGGTGCACTCCCGCCCTCTTGCTCTCACTGCCTCTGCTTGCATGTCTGTCGTTTGGTCCCTGCTAACCCAATGTTAGGGTGAGATGCAGACTCTCTGCTAACATACCAACATTATGTCTGTCTCTCCTCAGATATCCTTCCCAGCTGCTCTCTGACTAGCACACTTCCTTCAAACTGACTAACTTAACAATATTAATATATACTAAATTATTTTATATTTCTCATCTTCCTTCCTCTACCATCCCTTTCTGTTATTCCCTTGTATCCGTCATCCCATCTATCTTGTAAATCTCTCCATCTCCTCCCTTCCTCTTGTCTGCTCTTAGCTGATCCAGAGCGACCTGGACGATGACGAGGACGAGCGTCTGGGCATGGGTGTTGGCCACGGCACGTTGCGCTTCAAACACAAGCTCCCTGTGGAGCTGCAGGGTCAGGATGGCGTGCACGTGGTCCATGGCAGCACAGGCACGCTCCTGACCTCCGACCTCAACAGCCTGCCAGAGGATGACCAGCGGGCCCTTGCGCGTTCTTTGGAGGCACTGAACGGGGATGGGGGCCTGAATGCTGAGCGCAACGCCCGCACAGAGTCAGCAAAGTCAACGCCACTCCACCGCAAAAAGGGTAGCGACACGCTGACCGAGAATCCCCTGGAGGTCACTGAGTTATGACTAGCCGAGGCCTCGCTAGTCTGAGCAGAGCTGGGGTGCGTGTCCTCCTAGATACCCCTCCCAGCCAGGAGAGGAGGCAGTCTTGCCTGGGCATGGGAAGGGGGGGAGTGTGTGCAGTCTGAAAGACTTCCAGAGCCAATCTGGACACCATCTGGCAGTGAAGTCTACAAGTTAACACACTGGATGGGGTTTTACTTGGTGGACTGAATACATATTTAAATAAATCTAATCAGTTGGAATTTAAAGTTTTATTAGTGGATCATGGTGACAAGTACACAATGGGCCTGTCTTGTTTATGCTGTTTGAGGACACTTTTTAGTCTCATTGAGAGACATCCAGATGGAGAGATCCTAAGCCCCCCCTTACTTTTCTGAATGACAGATCTGGATCTTGTGACTTGTGTTCTTTGTTTTCTCTCATTTGGAGTTTCACCTAGACTGCATACACACGCACCCGAAAAGGTCAGACCGGCAAATGGCCACTAACTGGACACTAGGAAAATATTAAATTCAATAATTGTTTTCTTGTCCCCCTGATGAGGGAAGGGCATTCAATGTAAGGGGGGGGGGGGGGGGTGTATTGTCTTTGAAATCTTGAGAGTTCAGTGGTAAAAAAAAAGAGAACATTGACTGAAGGTGTCAATGACTGAAGGTGAAGTAAATAGATCACAGGACAAGTCTCCTCCATGATCTTCGCAAACAAGAACTTAAAGCCTGTCTTAAGATGTGATCATCTAAAAAGGCACTGGCAAAATTGCTGGTGTTGTGCAGTGACTTTAGCCCTATAGAGGCCACATCAGTCTGCTCCTGGAGGCCAAGCACTCAATCGCTTAGAGGGAACAGACCAATCAGAGGAAGTGACCACTCACTGTTTTCTTGGAGATCCTTCAGTAGGACTTTGTGCACGGATGAGCTTCTGTCCCAAACACACTAGAGACCCAGTGCATCAACACTGTTTTTACTCTTAAAGGCAGGGTAGGTTATGTTGCTGAGAATCACTTTTTGTCATATTTGCTGAAATAAACTGCGCATCCTAATAACAACCAATAAATGTAAAGGTTTGACAGTAAAATGAAAGCCGTCCGATATCTGTGGGCATCGCAAGACTAATAAACATGAATCATTAAGGTCGGACCGGCTCTACTGTTTGGACGGCATTCGGACCAAATGCAATGATTGTCTGTCTATCTACCTACCTGTTCATGTGTTTTGGAGGAGTGGCTTTTAAGGGAAGGGGTGGGATACTTTGGTTTGAATCCTTTCAAACTCAAGCTAAAACTGCTAGGTTCGCAGAAAAAATTGCCTATCCTGCCTTTAAGTCTTCACAGTTTAAGGGAAATATGCGAGACTTATTGATGTTGAAAATATGGAAGTGGGGAAATGGTCCTCAAATAAAAAAATAAAAACTATAAAAAGAGTATAATAGTAAAAAATATACAAGATGGCATTGTTCCCATAACTTCATACATTGACTTCTGATAGAAAAGGTACATGGGCAAAGCAAGCCACAGTTGCTTTATTTTTTTATTTAATGAGAAGAAAAAATCTAAATGTGAAAATCTAAAATGTAATTCATAGGAAGAATATTTTTGAAGAAAAATGCTAACTTACCGAAATAGGTAAAGAGCAAATGGGTGTTTGGCGTAAGTGCACATTTGTTGTCCTTTTTTCTTTTTGTAATCAACTGTTTTGGAAATCTGACTGTTGTGTTTTTAGCATATTTTTATATTACATTTTGCAAGTTTTATTTTTTGTCATTGTCACCAGGCCTGAGACACTTGTTGCGAAATGTTGTTTGATGATCTGTGATAATAAAATATGCAACGGCCTCCCACCTCAGGGTCAGTGGAATGGTAGGCAACAGCCAATCACAACAGCACAGAACCCACTGAATTCCTCCAAGCATAAACCACTGACAGGATATTAAAAGGCACAGACAAAACAAAGGTTAGAGTTTGGCTATATACTAATTAAGTATAAACAGACATCTTCCCTTGCATTGTGAAATCACTGATCTGATGTGGCAGGGTTGGCAGTAACTGTGCAGCATTACATGCTCATAATCTTTGATCTAACACAATTGGATGGATTATTTCAAAAACAGAAAAGATTGATGTATAGTGTTACAACAGGGTGAAAGTCCACAGTCTTTTCTTTAGGCTTGGAAAATAACCAAATACAGACTAATAAAACAATCCCTAAACTTTTAAGTAAGATGTTTATGAAATGCTGCCATCTAGTGGTTCATCTTCAGCTGTCCTGACTGAGGACAGACAACAGAATCAGCAGGGTGCATGACTTTCTTCAAATGCCTTTCCAAACTGCTAATTTCTCTTTTGATAAGCAATTATTTTACATGTATTCCATTTTCAGTGTTTCATAGATACATAATCAAAAATGGTGTCATAGGTTATTGGTTGCAACCTAACAAAGTCATAAGACCAGTGTGTTCCACACACCACTTCATCCTTTATTGTTTATAAGGTTACACGTAGAAAAAGATTCAATTGGCAGGAGCACCCCATAGGTCTGCTGCTATCCAGGGCTCATGTGGCCCTGGCTGCAGACGTGCTGCTGGATGTCCCAGTGGTGTTACTCGTCGCCATCTTCTTCAATGATCTGTTCAACTGTAGGGACCACAAGCATACATGTACAACCTTAGCTACATAAGACTGATTCCATGTACAATCACATGACCGAATACTAATAAAAGAAAGCATTAACAATGTTTTTCACCTCCTCAAACTTGTGGATTTGCCTAATGAAGAAGTCACCGTAGCGACGGGCGACCTTGGTGTCAGCGATGTGGATCATGTCCTGAAATAAAAGGACACGTTACCCAAACGTATAATTTCAACTTGACTGATTACATGATTAAATTATATTGGATCCTGACAAGAGACAGCTTACAAAGTGTGCACACAAGTTACAAACATGTGAAAAGTAACACAGTATGTTTAAGTAACATTACCACCATCTTACATTGACACAAATCTCCCTAGACATAAAGGAATCAACCCAAATTGTATAGTATGTAAGAGGAGACCCCACTTACAATTTTGTTTTTTTATTCAAGGGTCCCATCCTGTTTTCCCTAACCCTAAACTTAATCTGTACGTTATTCCTCTCCTTAATCCAAAAACCTAACCTAAACCTAACTCCTAACACCATCTGTAACCATCTGACTCCTGGTCCCCACAAGAATAGCTAAACAAGGCCACACACACACCTTGTCAATGTAGAAGTCAACCTCGGAGGCAGACTGAAACTCTCCGTCCAGAGCGGAGATGCCACTGGTCCACACCAAGTTCTTCATCTTGTGCTTGAAAACCAGCAGCTGGATACGAAACTCCTGTTCCGTCATGTCCAGGAAACCTGCCAGCTTGGCCACTGGCATGGTGGTGTACAGCTTCAGAAAACTGTGTGTGTGGGGGGGACGGATGACGACGACATTAAGAAGGTATACAAAGTGAAGGTATGGGTGTCAGCATTATCATAGCAGAGTAATCCTTTAGCATAGCCTTTATGTACAGCTGCCTACATTCTATAGCTTGGTCAGATCCTGCAGTTCATAAAACTAGTGGTACCATCACTAACCAAGATAAAAAGATGCATAGGATTACTTGGATTAAATGGAACTCATTAGCTCAATGTTGAAATTGTAGTTTTTACCTGCGGATGGTGGAGAGCTGGGCCTGTTGCTGCACCTCTTCAGCAAACACCTTCAGCTGCTGCTGGAAGGGCTCTTTGTGGTAGTTTGGGTGGACGTTGTCATAGTTGGGCACCACGGGAGACAGGAACTTAGGGCAGGCAAAGCTGAAGAGCTCTTCAAACACCTGCAGGTCACTGTGAGGGAGAAGCACACTGGGTGTTAACTGCACCCCAATACAGACTCATAACCCAAGGAAAGCCGGCAAGATTCTAAGAGACTGTTCCCACCCATCCTTCAGTCTCTTTACCCCGTTGCCTTCTGGCAGGCGTTTTACTGCACACTAGTCACTTATACACTGTCACTTTCAGCTACTGGTTGCACTATCAGTAACATTGCACTACTGTATCTCGCCACCAGGCTCCTGTATGGTCATTGACTTAGTCACTGATCTGCAAATTTGCACTATTGTACTGTACTCCACTTAGGTTAGAATAGGTTATAGGGTTGAAACTGGTTTTATGTGCATTTAGGGTTAGTATAGTGTACTATTTATTGTTATCTGTAATTTAGGAAGTTTTAGTATTAGGGTTAGTATAGTCGATTATTTATTGCTATCTGTATATTTAGGAAGTTTCACTTATTTAAGCTCAGCATAGATGTAAATTATGTTCCGTGTACTTATATGTTATGCCAGGTGCTTGCGTTGTCTTGTCTTAAGAATTTCAGTGCCCAGTCTAACCTTGTGTTGTTCTGTGTACCTGACAAATAAAAGACTTGAACTTGAACTAACCTCCATCTGCTGTTTATCTTACAATATATCAGATGGCTGAGCAGTTAAGGAATCGGGCTGATAATCAGAAGGCTGCCGGTTTGTTTCCCGACCGTGCAAAATGAATGTTGTATCCTTGGGCAAAGCACTTCACCGTACTTGGCCAGAGGCCAATTATGTGCCCTCACCCCTTCTGCATACGCAGCATTTTGTCTCCATACTTCTCCCTCAGCTGGGTATGGATGCTCTCGTCGATGCGCATGGGGTACATGGTGAGTGCAATAGCCAGCAGGCCGTGCATCTGCTCATTCTGCTTGTTGATCTGGAACGACAGGAAGAGTCACTTATGCTTACTGAATGAAGTGAGGTGTGAAGTCTGTCATGGACAAAATTAAAATATTTAATGATTGTTATGAAAATTGATTAAAAACATGACAAAACCATTTCTATGAAAACAAAGATTTCTATGAAAACATATTTCTATTAAAACATAAATATGACTAGAAAAAATAACACTGCTTGTGCTGCATTAATGTTATTGAAAAAGAAACATCTGAATAGAATAGCTGCATGAGTTGACACTGAAAAGTAAATTAACTCCAGTACTAGTAAACTGAAGCCTCTTCTATGATGCATCCTATGAGATTAATCAGATATCCTAGATATACAACATAAACATAACTTGTATCTGCACAAAGGATGCAAATTCGGTTAGGTGCTATAGCCAGAGTGTAACTTCCGTTGTGGATGCACTCTTTAACAGCATGCAGAAACACGTGCAAATAAAGCAAAAATAATTCACAACATTCTAAAGTTCTCTTAATGTTTTGTATATGACAGATTACATTAGGCCTACAATATTGATCTATTTTGTGAAAGTGAAGCAAGACATCACTCCGCAACTTTGAAGCCATGTTTCTCGGTCTTTGGAACGAATGCTCTGGCAACGCTAACCAATCTGAGGTCAAGGTGCCACCCAAAATTCTGCAATAACCAATCTTTTCAAAACTCTTGTCTGTCTTTTTCAAACTCACTCAATCATTGTTTTTATGATTAATCGTCGCTGTATGTCACTTTCGGATACTCAAGTACTCATGCCCATCCCTTGTAAATATATTAAGCTTAGTGATGTATATTCTCCAAACACTAATAGCTGTCTTAATGTGTGTTTTATCAAACTAGCATTCTCAGGTTGATGGGCTCACCATCTCATATTTGTAGGTGGACCTCTGGAACATGTTCCTGGTCCTCTGGATGTAGAGCAGGATGTTGGCGAAGACACGGATGGCGTCTTGGTACCTCCTCATCATCAGGTAGGCAAAGCCCACATAGTAGTACGTGGTGATTTGACACTCTGGGACACGGGAGTACATACTCTACAGGAGGCGAGGATGGGAGAGGAGAAGAGAGAAGGCAATAGGGAGAGGAGGGGAGGGAAAGGAGATCAGAGGGGGGAAGAATATATGAGTGCGAGATGGAGAGTTGTGCTCTAGTTACGACGTAGTTAAGGCAGCAGGCGTGTGTTGCTTAGGCGTCCGCCTTAATTGAAAAGTGCTGCGGGAAACCTGCATATTATATTAGTGTGCATTATACCTTCTTGTTGAGCTCAATGTTCTCTAGAACTTTGATGGCCTGGTAGTAGTCCCCTAGGAGAGAGTGCAGTCGGAGCAGGCCCACCAGACTGAAATAGCCCAGCATCTTGTAAAGGGAGTGACGACCGTACTCCCCAGCCACACTCTCTGGATCCCCTGTGGAACAACAAGATGACACTGAAATTACCAAACTTAGACACTTGATACATTTAGCAGATGCTTTCATCCAAAGCGACCTAAACCATGCATATAGCACAGCAGGATATCAAGGATTACAAAAGTGCATTCTTCTTTTGGTGGTAAGTTAAGGAAGGAGTATTTTACCAGGCACAGCACAAAAATAACATATCAACTATAGGCCAGGATCGTCACATATATTCAGTGTGGCCTGTAAACGACTAGAGATTTCTTTCCTTCTCCGTTTTCTCTTTCCTACCTCCGCTGGTATAGACCTCCAGCTGACGGTTGATGTTGCTCTTGTCCACTAGAGAGTGGAGAACATTGAGAACACTGTGAACATTCCAGATCTTAGGGTTATTCCTCAGGAACTCAATCTCCTCCTCTGACTTCTTTGCCGTCTTGCAGCGGTACTGGCTGAAGGACTGGAACTGCAGAGGAAAGGCATGCAAGCTTGTTTAGAGTTTGCAATTCATAATGTGACTTGTACCATCCCTAAATAAGATCAAGAACGATAAGACCATGTGAAACAAACACGTTTCATTATATATCCATCTGATTTTCAAAGGACCTTCATTGGCTGTGTGGTTGTACCTGATAAATGAATTCATCGATGATGTCCCAGAGCCATTGGTTGGGCAGCTCCAGAGGAGCAGGTCCATCAGCATCTGTTCGGAAGCAAAACATGCACCCTACTCAGTTGGGAGATACAACTCTTTCTTTTTGGATCAATTCATACATGGACACAATAGAACTTGCCATACAATTCAGCAGTTCTTACTAAGCCTTACTCAGAATGTAATTGAAGAGGTTACAGTAATTGTAGTAGGACTCAAATCTCTGGTCGAGAGTTGGTCCACCCTGCAAGGCCAAGCAGGAAAAAATATCAGAGTAGTAAATCACATAAGAAAAAATTCAACAACAAAAAAATAATCACAGGGTCACTCACGCTAACTTTGGCATAAATGTGTCTGTAGTACAACTCTTTATAGAGGATCAGGAACACTGCATCTAGAGGAACCAACACAAACACAGACAACATAGTTCTCATAAAATCGACCATTACTCCAACTGGATATCACTGCTCTGATCATTGACTCTACAGATCCAAGGAGTTCAGAGAGGGCAAGACTCATTAATGCTAAGCCCCATATGAATGCTATCAAAACTGTATCCTTCCACCTTCCTTGATTTGTAAACAGACTAGTACCTATCCAATCATCCTCTCTGTGGTTTCAATCGAGAGAGAGAAGGGTAGGAGGGAAGAATACATTTGACAGAAATTACGTGGGGCCCCAGCGCCAAACATACAGATGAAGAAAAATAAATAAAGCAGACTTACCAGATGAATCAGCAGACTTACCGTTGCCAACCAGGGAAGCAATAGCCTCTGCCTCTGGCCAGGGAGACGTCTTGAAGAAACGATCAGTGAGCTTATTCCAGCTTCAGAAGAACAGGTTAGATAGACTGGTTACATTTGGTGTCACTTAATTTAACCGGATAATATGCTAATGCAAACACATTCTGTTCATTGAGATGATTGAATAATCTGTACATTAATTGGATCATATTCACCCTTTCTGACATTAGGTAACACATTGCCATTCTTTCAGGCTTGTGAGGGTCTTTCTTTCCCATACCTGTTCTCATAAACATCTTGAATCTCATAGATCTTCTGTTCTATGCTCTCACTGGAGACCCGGTTGGCCTGCAACTCGTACACCTTCTGGTCTATGAGGTCCGAGATGGTCTTGTGGAAGTACTGCAGGAAGTTCTTAATCACCTCAGGGATAACGTGATAGGTCTGCTGCTCATACTGCCTCTCATAGGCCAGATCTGCCTTGGGGTCACCTGCAGGGACAGATAGGAAGCTTCTATTTTTACACGTTTCTAAAAGTTATATTGTCTCTTGAGCGGCGGGTGTCCCGTCTCTTGGAGTAGGCCTATATGATTTAAAGCCAAGCAAAATAATATATACCAAGGTATACAACATAAATGTATTTAGTTCGTTTTATTTGACTCTACATTTGTTGTAGATAGACACTAACCTGTGTGCAGATCGTAGTCATTTGAGTAGGAGTAAGGATCGTACTGAAAGAGTAGAATGTACAGTAAATATCAACTTCCCTTGGAGAACCATTGCCAATGTTCCGTTTCAAATACATGATATGAAGTATGATAATCCTATACTGTTTATTTGAGTAACAAGTTAGATAGCAGTGGCCCTTGCATCATCTGCTTACACAGCGTATTGTACCAGTGCAATCTCCGTTTTTTTTCGCTAGCAGTAGCCCTATAGCTACCTAGCTACTTTTGCTAACACGTTAGCTAAGACACGTCATGGTGAGCTTTTCGCTCATAGTATATGAACGGAAACTTACACTTGCTTCTTCTGCATCTTCGTGTTGATACGACATGGTGTAGGAATATGTCTTGTCTCGTAAAAAACAGTTGCTTGATATCAGAGTCTTAGAACGCCAACCACGCAGCCTGAGGAAAAGAGAGACGGAAATTCGTTCTGCACTTAAATCACAAGAGCATTGTGGGATTGTGGCGGATGATAAGAATAGCCTACTAAATTTTTCGGCACATATCTTCTGCTATTTTCTTTTGGTAATCCTTAAATATGAAACCAATATTTAGAAAATAAATACATTCCTTTACTATTGTTTCAAACGACCTTTAGTGAGACAGGACTACGAATGAGAGTAGCCTAAAAACGGATATATTGTGGCAGTCACGTTTGCATTGTCTGTAAACCACCAGATGGCGCCATTGCTGGTTTTTGACCACCTGGATCGCTCGTCTGATGTCGAACAATCACTGCGCCCAGTGGAGTATATTGGACAGCAACCGGCCAAGGGTTGAAGCCTTTGTCAGTGGGATACCTTTGCTCAAATATTAGGCTGCATTTTCTGAATTTAGAAGAAGCTGCTGTGCAATCCACAGACAGTTGTGTTGAACTATAGACCTTTTTGCAACTCAGACTGCGTGACGCAGGGTGCACACTGTTTCCATTCTATCTCATCCCTTCATCCACCCCTCCACCTCCCTAACACAAAACAGACAATAATTACCTGTTCTTGTTTACACAAAAAAAGGAAAAGGAAATCAATAAAATACAAAAGATGGTTTTCCTTCGCTACCAGCAGAATTTGGCAAATTGTAGGCTTCAAAACGTAGGCTGTACCTACCGGCAAGAAACTGCCTGCAGCCGATAAGGGATCCAATCCACAAATACAAGAAGAGGGAGGGGGTGTGGAGAGCGCAAGAAGTTGAATTCGAGAGTGAAAGAAGGAGAAACTCCGAGGGAGGGAAAAGGTCAGACGTGGGGGGTTTATCGTATTGCAGAAATAAAAAGAGATTTTGTTGGAGGTTGCAGACCTAACGGTTTGGTCAGTCAGGGAGACGTCAAAATAAACCTGTGTACAATTCTTAATCATAACTTGGAAAGGAATACGTTGAAAGTTAAATTAACAGGACTGTTAGAAGACAAGTAGGCTATTTGTATATTTAGGGTTTGGTTGATTTTTTGGGTGAAGACCGGACTGCCTTTTGGATCGTGTGTAACTTGTGAAGTAACGTCAGGATGCGCATCTGCCCGCTGTTTTTCCTTCTCTGCGTCCTGCGCGTCGGGTGCGCTCAGAAATTCTCCGCGCTGACGGTATGGTGCCTCCACACTATGCCAGCAAGGCTAGCTTTAATGTTAAAAACTGCTTTTAGATGTATTTTAGAGTCAAGTTACTTTGGTAAATTCATGCTTTAATTGCATTGCAAGTTGTTTTGGTAAGCAAATAGTCAGACCACCTATAATCTACTATCCAATCTCCGTGGATGTATAACAACTTCACTTTGTGAACCATGAATTTGTTATTTAGGATTATTTATCTGAATTAGCTTCATTTGTTTGTATTAATCAATTGACTTATTTTATTATATCAATAGCTATCTTACATAAGAGGTGTATGAAATGATGCAAAAACATTTAGTTGTGATCAGTGTAATGAAAAATAGGATGAATGTATAAATAAGGTAATAACAAATTATATTTTTCTCTATTTGTCTCAGGACTGTGATTTGAGAGTATTTAGTGACAGAAAGTTTGGAATTTTTTATTAAGATTTTCCAGCAATCAATTTGGATTAATAGAATGACTGGGAGAATTCTTTATGGAATTCTACAGTGTTTTGGTGTATTTGGCCGTGAGAATATCTGGGGGAGCATCTGTCAGAGCTGAACAAGTATCTGGTTGAAATCGGCCAAGAAACACATGGGTGCGTTTAAGGCCAAAATACCTTGGCTGGGATGTCCTGCCTAAGTAGCTAAAGGTTGGATTAATCCTCAAGTGAGTTAGCATAGGACTACTCTCTAGTCTTCTCTCTTTCTGGACTCGCAGAGTCTGGCTGAATCTACGCAAGGAGACCTATTGTGCCAAATGGCAGGCAGAGGTGGTTATTGCTGCTGGCTTGTCTCTGTTGTACTATGGGGTCTGTTAGCAGCCTGCTTTGGGCTCCACTGCCAGTCTGCTTGGCTGTCTTGTTCACTCTTGTTGTTCCATGGATGATCATGTTTCATACAATGCTCCTGGGCCACTGGTACAACAAGAGTGAACACTTGCCTGTTGTATCAGCATGTTTACAGACACAAAGCACATGGTATTATTTAGTAGGTCAGAGGGCATAAAAGCCAGTGTCTTTCAGACTTTCAGTTCTGATAAATGGTCTGGTGCGTATCTTCTGTCCTGAGTAGTCCACCGGGAACCCCCCCCCCCCCCCCCCCCCCCCCCCCCCCCCCCCCCCCGTCCACCTAGCCCTATTTACACACAGCCCTCTCATCAGATGAGCAGCAGCAGTGCAGTTTCTCATATCCACATTATGCAGCAGTCCCTGCCCTGGAAGAGAGGAGAGCAGCACAGTCTGAAACGGGGTCAATGAGTGGTTTGTTCAGACCACACTCAAGTGTACGAGTGAGGAATGATAGAGTTATACACAGTGTAGGCTGAAGAGGCTGAGGAATGTCAAGTGTCAGAGCCTTGCCCCCGTGATTTAGAGGTTGATGTGAGAACCATTGCCCCCCAGTGCCATTATTTATGTGCCGTGAGAAGGTGCCTTAATATCCAATTGGAAACAAATTGCTGTGGGTAGTTAACCTGCGGGTATGGGGTCAGAGAGCTTGTCTCCCTGCCTGTACAGGGCATAGTGGAATGTGGGAGGAAGTGTTGCATTGTGCAGACACTCCTCGGAATTCTTACATAAAAATACACACACTCACACACACACACACACACACACACACACACAGTGAATGATACAAACACAGATAAAAAACTTTAATCCTTGTGCTTCTCCATTGAGTTTGTTGGGCCTAGGATCTGTGTGTAAGGCCAGGGAAACACAGCCAGGGAACAGAGCAGTGTGTGGAATGTGTGTCTATGATGCAGGGACATGTTCTGGATGTGACTTTAGCAATGTGAACTCCACTTCTAAGTTCCTCAGAACTCTTTCACACACATGATTTCCCTGGTATGCATCTAATCTATTTGACTTGGGTGGGCATTGGTGTGTCAGATGTTCATGTGGGTTCCAATTAAAAGTTCTAAGACAGTAAAACCCTAAGATATTACATTGACAATACAGGTGTTTTACCAACACTTTATTATAATTGGCATTTTATTAAGGTAACTTTATGTAGGTTAATGTTGATCTGATCCTAAGTTGGATCTGAGGTCACAGACATTTTTTAGAATTAAGTTGTTGTTTTTCTCTGGACCGTTAATGGTCTTAGTCCTGTCTGGAATTGTGTTTTTAAATGCCAAGAACCTGTACAACAATGGTTGCCTCTTGCACAAACGTGTTCTGAAACATGCTTAAGCATAACACATGGTCCTTGTGGCCCCCCACTTGTTCATAAAACCATGCACCTGCACACACGTTTTTTTTTCATGTCTCAGATGACTTCTAACAGCCTTTCGCGGTAATTCCTTTTTTCTTCAGTTATTTTTTTCCTTTCCTTTCCCTTTTTAAATAGTTCACAGCAATTAATTGCTTGTGCCTGTGATTGAGTTAATAGACTGGTTAAAAGCTGTCCCTTTCTTCCCTTTCCACCATGCTTGAAACTAATGATTTCTTTGCATCCCAGCGTTGACGCAGGAAACTACCGCCAATGCAGTTTAACACATTGGCCACGGCTCTCAGCTGGGGCCCCCTTTGACCCTTTGGGGCCGTGTTGTAAGAGGCCTCTCAGGGCGCTGGGAGTAGGGGCCCCTCAGCCCAGAGGGCCCTCATGGGCCTACAATGTGTTCTCTGCTGGAGCCTCGCCTCCAGAGCACTCCATTCAATCCCACAATGCCACAGAGCCAGGGGGAGGTAATAGGGTTTGATTTGTATGCTGGTTGGTCTACAAAAAAAAAGATTGTCCTCCCTCACACTCTGTCTTTGTCTCCTCACTCAACCCCCACCCTGATTTTTCTCAGTAACCTTTTATTGTATTATTTTAGCAGATGAGGAAAGTATCTTCCGACATTGACGAGGAAAGAACACAAACAAGAATTGGAGAGAAAGAGCAAGACAGACAGGCAGAAATATTGAGAGAGAGAGACAGACAGAAAGAAAGAAAGAAAGGGAGATGTCCGGCGGCCTGAATAGGACACAAACTACATCATATCAAGCAGTCTTGTGTGGATTTTTAGGGCCAGCCCTAAAGGTTCGTTCACACCAAGGACGATAACGAGAACTACAATGAGAACTATATTTGCATCAACACTATCGACTATTAGCTTTTCGCAATGTTGTCTTCCATTTCAAATGCGTAGGTGCTTTAAATTCGGATGGATTCTGATTGGTTGTCAGTGTTTTATAGTTAATCTGGAAATTGTTTTAAAGTGATCCCAACAATATTGTTCCGCTATATAGTAGTTGTTGTTATCGTCGTTCTTGGTGTGAACGTGCCTTTACCCTGTTACGGTGTGGGTACAATGTGTGTGACTGTGCTGGGGAGGTTGAAGTGAGTCAGGGGAGAGTCACATTTCTTCCTCTGCCTGTGTTGCCTCCAACATCCATAAGGACAGGCCATTCACACAACCCTCCAGCCAGACAACCAACTAATGTTAGGAAGACACAGAAGGAAGGCCCTCCTTCTCTCTCCTGTTAGCCCCAGAATTGTCACTCTGTCCTCACCCTGCAGCTTCTCTCATTCCTTAGAAGATGCCAGGGAACAGGAGGCTGGGGTTTGGGATGGTAGTTTAGCACTGGGAGTTTTGAATGGTAGTTCTGGAGTTCTAGTGTTGGTCTGCTGCAGTGGTTTACAGTAGCTGGCCGTCTGGCTGGATGCTGGGCCGCTGATTGAATGGCTGTGTTTGGGTTGTCAGTCTCTTGGCTTGTTGGAGGATGTTAATGAGAAGGCTGGTCTGGGCTCCGGGGTGGCCCATGTGGGACTGTGGTGGGGCTCATGTCTGGCTTCCTACCCACCACTATGCACGGCCGGACAGTCCCTTACACAACCTTTGTTATTATCAATGCCGACCATGGCCTGGACTAGTCTGCGGCCTTTTTCGGAAGTAGTTTTTTGACATTTGTTTTTGCTTTCATAACCCTTGCTTGGCTGTCTGTGATGGGGAGCTGTGCAGGACAGAGGATAGAGACAGCCAGGAGAATTATGAAATATAAAACATAGGGACAGAGGATGTAGAGAGATAAAACATAGGGAGAGAGAGTGGAGGGAGAAAGAAGAGAGGGAAAGATAGGATGCAGGAAGGTCACCACTGCAGGGGGAAACCCTCATTGGAAATATTGTTGATGCTGGAACAACGTGGATGAGATGAAGGGGGAGGAGGAGAAGGGAGAAAAGATAAAGGGAGGGAAGTTGAAGGGGTAGGAGGTGAAGGGGGAGGAAGTAAAGGGGGGTTGGGGGGTTCTCAGACTCAGAACTGCAGGAGCCTGTCAGTCACAACCAATGGAGCAGAGAATCTAATACAGAGAAAGACCCCCAACACACAGAACTGGGCAACTGAATGGGACTATTATGCAGTCAATTATTCATAACTGTCTCAATGGATGTTCATAGCTTAGTCATTAAAAGATGAATTAAGACAAAGGGGAAGAGGGCACTAAATGCCAGCTGCCATTCATCAGTTCATAAAAGTCGATAGAAAGATAGGGAGAGACTGAATGTGTAACAGAGAGTAAAAGAGTGTGAGAGAGAAAAGAACAGAAGGATGATGAAGACTAAATAGTGTTATAACTCAGACCCAGGGTGTTGTTAAAACATACGTTCTTTGGCCTCCAAAATGTGTGTAAGCATGTTTTTTTCATGTTCTCGTCCCTGATCTTCTCCTTTTGCAGTACACGTCCCATGCTCTTTCAAAACAATGACACAATAATACAAAGGTTTAACGGCCTGTTCATACCAAGAACGATAACGAAAACTAGAACTATATTTGCCTCCACACCAACCTTGACTTGACAACCTTGATTAGCTTCTCCAATGTGGTCTTTCATTTCAAATGCGCGAGCGCTTTCAATTTGAATGGATTCTGATTGGTTGTCAGTGTTTTATAGTTCATCAGTTGGGACAAAAAATCGTTTTGAAAGTGATCCCAACAATATCGTTTCGCTGTAGTAGTTGTCGTTGTCGTTGTCTCTTGTTTTTAACATAGAACAATTCTTAAAACTTTATCTTCATAGTTATAGTTATTGTTATCGTCCTTGGTGCGAACGGGCTTTTAGGCTGGTTTAAAAAAACATGAATTTTTCATGATAAGAAAATATTTTATTCAACACGAAAATGTGTTCCCTCCCAGCTCCTCTTCCGATGTGTTCCAACGGGCCTCTCCTTAGTCTTCCTGGGGAGATTTATGGCGAGGGAGGGGGGCTGTCTCTCCTGGCCCAGGGCAAAGCCTTGTTCCCCACAAACCCTCATCTTCCAGGTGCAGCACCCCCCCCATCCCCCCCCCCCCCCCCACAGCCCTCTAGTCTGAACACATATCCTCATTCCCTCCCTCTTTCCTTCTCTCCCTTCACTCATCTCTCAGTTAATTTGTAAGATGTCAGACACAATACATTTTTTATTGTCCACTGCCCCTCCCACTTTTATGGATGATGTTTGTTTTTGTCTCCAGGCAGATTTCCCTTGTCATTTGACACATCACAATGGATTTAAGACTGGATGTAAGATTTAAGAATGTAAGACTTTGTACTTTGTAGCTGAGGTTGATGTGAAGAAAGAAAAGGACTAAGCATCAGGAGTGTGTGTACATGTGAGTGTGTGTATGCGAGTGTATCTATGTGTGAGTGTATGCACCAAAGTGTGTGTGTATGTGCATACTCTTGACAGCGCTGACCAAAAGAAACATTAGTCACTTCTTGCAGGCAAGTATTTAAATTTCTCTGAATAGAAAATAATTATAAAAAGAGGACAGTTAAGTCCGCAGACAGACATTATTGTAAATCCTTATTATTGTAAAAACATTATTGAAAACGACACCTGCATGAGTTCTGGTTAAGAAAGTGACATGAAAGAACAAGTTTGCTTCCACCTTTTAACCCAGCCAACTCATGAAAACATGAAGTGTACAGTAGCACGCAAACAGTATGGACACCATACACTTGTACTGTAGAAACACAAAACAGCAGACATGCCAGTTTATTTAGGGTCTCTCTCATTCACTGTCCTTTCATTCATTGTAGCAGTTACAGCCGGTTGGCCAGTCCTTTGTGTGGCTGGGCGACGGGGTTTTAGTCTGTGGCTGCAAACACAATGGCGGCATTTACACAGGTGATCCCAAGCGTTCAGCTGGGAGGCTGCATCCTTGTTGCTCATTTCATGCCTGAGTCAAACATCCTTTGGGAGGGATTTGAGATGAATACCTGCACAGGTGTTGGCATGGACAAAGGCTGGAGGAGGAGTCAAAGTCGGTGTCACTCACAGTCGGATCCAGACCCCCCTTCATCCCTCTCATCTCCAGTACGCCCCCTCCCCCCCATTTCTCTCTTTTGGACAAGACACAGCACAGCCTCTGTGTGACTGGCTGACAGCAACTATCAAAAGGCCGCCATGGCAGTGTTTCATCTAGGTGTCGAGCTGTTGTATATCATTCTCTCTAATGCATTTATGAGAGGATGTAATGCCTGTTTTTGAACCACCGATGTAAAGTTCCCAAAAAAGGAACTGTCAATTAACATACTTAGTTTTTTTGGCAATGGCCAGCTGTCCTGTCTCAGACTGTGTGCCATACCAGTGATCTGAGAGGCATATTTCCCTACAGGAGCTTTAATCACACCCTATGAATCACCTTCATAAATCGCATCAGAATATCACCTGCTGCCATGGCTGGGAGGATTCAACTGTTTTGGTGCAGAGGTCAATGATTCATGGTTAACTTTTTATGTGTTCCTATCTCCCTCTTTTGCTCCCCTCTACCTCTCTCTCACTCTCTGTTTCCCTCTTTCACTATCTGTCTGTCTCTCTCTCTCTCTCCCCTCAGTTTCTGCGGGTGGACCAGGATAAGGAGTGTAACATGGAGTGTACCGGTGGGCATCGGAAGCCCCTGTGTGCCTCGGATGGGAGAACCTTCACGTCACGCTGCGAGTTCCTCCGTGCCAAGTGCCGGGACCCACAATTGGAGGTCATCCGAGGGCCGTGCAAAGGTCAGGTCACAAGTCATGCTTCAGCGCCGCCCTGTGCTCTCAAATGTTCTGTAGGTCACAGTATAGATTTCTGGGTTAAATTTGGGGGGGGATGATTTTTTTTATTGCCTTCGACCAAAAACATTTTTGAGATACACCGAATAATCATGGACTAAGAGTAAAACACCTGTTAGAATACATTTTATTATTTGGGACAAAAACAGTTTCCTGACGTTTTCTGTCATAGTACCATCTATGTAGCAAGCTTCCTCATCGATTATAAATGGACATTTGTCCTCAGTTGGATGAAATGGAATGAATTATAGGAAAGGCATTAGAGCATGAATGAGATGCCTTGACAGGAATGAATGGGGTGGTTTGCCTTGACAGGAATAAATGGGGTGGATATGCTGCCTTACTAGCAGAGCAGCATATGCCCGTTTCCAATGGTAGATTTAGGGTGAAAGGATCAATGTGGTGGGAACCCTAAAAGGTCAGCGTGCTCACAGACAGTCTCATTGTGGCGGTAGGAGAAGCCCATACATCCTGGCTCTGCCTCCACCCCCACTCCTCTTCTCTTGCCAGTCCATACCACTCCCTAAGTATCCACACCACTAGTTTAACAGTTCTTTTCCTATACATAATGCCCCATTCTTACCCATTATGATATTAGATCACAGACAGGGGGAGGTAGATAGAGGGGTTGGTGGAGAGAATAGCAAGAAGAGAGAGAAAAGTAGGGAGAATGGGGTTCTGCAGAGAAAGAGCTTGTATGTGATGGAAAAAATGTATGCGATTTTATGCCGTCTCTGGGTAGCTATAGCAACTTCTTGGAGCGGGACATCTGGATATGTGGGATGGAGGGAGAGTGAGAGAATGGAGGATTCCAGCTAGGAGGCTGAAAGGAGTGAGAGTCCATGAAAGTATTGTATTACTATATGTGTGTCTGCGTCAATGAGACAGCGGAGGCTAGATGTCTTTAACACTCTGTTGCCTCCTCCCCCACTCTCCCCCCCACTCCTGGAAGACTTGGGAGGTGTGAGCAGAAGGGACACCAGTAGACTTCAGACCAGTTAATATAACTCAATATCTGGCCCATGGGGCACAGATGGGTTTAATGTGCCATGGATTGGTGAGACTCTCACCACGTTCTATCATCGGGCTCTGATGATTCAACTGTCCTGTCATTTTTTCCAGTTGTGTTTTTGTCGCAGGCCCCTAGAGAAGGATGAGGACTACTTTCAGTTTTGGGATTTTCCATGGAGGCACTCCATCCAGAACATTCACGTCTTGCTCCCTCTTTCCGCCAGGGACAGTGACAGTAGCACAGACCAAGGCATAGTCACGAGGGCGACATTGGCCCCCTTATTTACATGACACACGCACCCGGGCACACACATAAGGGCAAACACACAGAGCTACACACACACTCCCATACACACAAACAACACACATACAAGTACACATGCTTACCACTACGCTTGCACACGCACACCAGGCTGAGAGAAGCCAGCGCACATTCCTACTCAGCCTCGCTAATGTACAATGTAGTGTATGCCAGCACGTTTTAAATCCTTGCATGTGTGAGTCATTGTTTTAACTTGATTAAAACCAGCCAGCAACCCAATCCATTCTGAATGATGAAGCACTCTTAGTATCAGTCCACTTTGGTGCCACTTCCTCTATCAGCTCTCCTCCTCCACCAGCTATCCTAAATCACCAGCTATCCTACATCCCCAACTATCCTACTCCAGCATATCCTCCATTAGCTATCCTACATCACCACCTGTCACCCTCCACCAGCTATCCTACACCACCAGCTATCCTACTCCAGCTTATTATCCTCCACTAACTATACTACATCCCCAGTTCTCCTCCCCCACCAGCCTTCCCTCTCTTCCAGTCCTCCTCCACCAGCTATCCCTCTTCCAGTCCTACTCCTCCAGCCATCCCTTTTTTCCAGTCCCACTCCTAGCCTCTACTCCCAGCTAGCTCCCAGCTAGCCGATGTCCAGGACTCTGGTGTTTGACTTGAACGGCTAGATCAGATGGACCTCAGGCAGGAGATGATCCATGGCTTTGACAAGGAGATGTGAATGGCTGCTACAGTGAGGTGGAGGAGGAAAATATGACCAAAATTATTTTGAGGACTGCAGTGAGCAAAGGAGTGAGGCTTTGAGAGAGAGAGGTGCAGGTCATGTCCCAGATTTTCTCAGGATGAATGGAATGTTCTTCAGGGGACTGAAAGCTTCCCAGCCCAGTAATGGCTTTAACACTTGGCTATGGAGCTGGCTGGTTGGTTTTCTGATTAGCAGGCTGAGGCTGGGGGTGAGTGACTTTCAAAAGTTTCAAATGAAAAAAAAGAATATTCAAAAGCAAAAAAACGTTTCTAATGCAAAAATAATCGCTAACACTTTACTGAGAGGGTGCTAGATCTTTGACAGGGGGAGCTGCGCAAATAATATCAGGGCCAGAGTGGGACCCATTTTCAGCCCACGAGTGTAATGGCCAAAACCAGCCCATCCCCACCAGGGGCCAAGGTACGTTTAACATTCGGGGCTTAACCAAAATTTAGGACCTAGTCAAGGTTTTGATGTGAGCTGAAATCGGAACTTCACATTAATGCGAGCACATGCGCGACAACTAAAAACTGCACTTTTTAATGCATGGTCTGATCATGCACTTATTTAGAAAAAAACCTAGTGTAGCCTATTAGCTTACTTATTAGTCACACAGTAACTTAACAAACTTAACACAAATAGTTGTATTTGGTGTGTGAAAAAACAAAGAGAAAGCAGGCGATCTGTTGGCCCAATTTATGAGCGGGCAGAGTGGCCCACCGGGAATTCTCCCAATTCCTCCGACGGCCACTCCGGGCCTGAATGCTGTTAATAAATTGCTATTGGGGTGCTTTGGTCTTTCTTGGGGGTGCTGAAGCACCTGCTAGCCCCTCCCTAGTGCCGCCCATGCTTGTGAACTATGATCAATTAAGAAAGAATAACCAATTCATTACTAATCACAAAAGTAACATGTCTAAAAAGTGAACAAATTAGTTATTTGTGGAACCCAGTTTATGAATATTAACGTTATAACACATCCCCCCTAATATTTGATCATACTGTATGATTATGGGACACATCCCCCCCAATATTTGATCATACTGTATGATTATGCAGGCAATTTTGATGTGACTGCTATTACGTCTTTCTGCAGTTCCGAAAATATCAAATCCCGGCCGGTCCATTTTCCAAATCTAGTCGACTTGCCTTACGCCTGGGACACACTGGCTGCGAAGCGTACGGAAGCGTCAGGATCGGCTACGACTGGTTCAAGGCTGTAGTGATGGGCATTCCGGCTCTTTTTTGTGAGCCGGCTCGTTTGACTCAGCTAAAAATAAATGTTTCACTTTAATGATTTTCTAACAAACATTGTAATCCGGAAGATGTGGTTTTGCACTTGAACATAAATGCAGCCCATGTCTTCATTAAGGATGCAAAAAAAATTTGACAAGAGAACATCAATGTTTAAATTCATATCCTAAAGAGAAGTCCTCCTCAGGCGGCTACAGTAACATAAAGGTAGGTCTTTGGAGTCTGAGACATATTGAACAGACACTCAATAGCTCAAAATAGTGAACTTATTCAATCATGAGCATGTCAGCATCACTTCCTAATTATTAAAAATGTTCTATACAAATTATCATTGGTGGCCAAGCCGCAAAGCTGCGAAGCCATCTTAAGGGTTTCTATGTATTCTTCTTCTTCTTATTATTACACATCTGTCATGGGAGTCTATGACAGCCCCAACCAAATGGTCAGAAGTTGTGAACTTTGGCACACTCTTTGGGACCAGTCCCCTCATCAATTTCACCAAGTTTTATGTCTCCATTTCAAACCCTCTAGCGCCACCAATGGGTCAAAGTTGAAGGTGTGTTTACACACGTTACTTTTGAACCATATGCCGCATTTTCCAATATGAGGTATCATTGGATTCCCTGGATCAAGACAAGTTCAACGCACTCTATGACGTCATACCCAGTCATATAGATTCTCCGCCATTTAGAATGTTAAGGATAAAAAGTTTTTTCGCTACTCCTCCTACAATTCTTGTCGAATCTTCTTCAAAATGGCCACAGATGATCTTCAGACCAAGCCTCACAAAAGTTATCCCTTGGAGCTTTGATTTTTGCAACCGTTTGTTAGTTACAGCCAATCAAATTCAGCAACTGATCCGGAAAAAGGGAAGTCAGGTAATAACCTAGTGAATCTTAGATGCATTGACTCCAAACTCGGTGTATGGATTCATGACCCTCTCATTAAGAGCTCCGAAAAAGTCAGGGTCATTTGAGCTCTAGGGGGAGCTACAATAGGCGAAACTGTGTTTTGACCAATAACTGTTGATTTGTTTGTCGTATTTAAGTGATTCCTATGTCTCGTGATATCTTAGGAGATCCCGTGTCTGACGCATGTTAACGCATGATACCAGACGAATTGATGAAGCCACCATTTTGAATGAATGAATTAAACTTTTACACAAAGCCTACACAAATCCAATATTCACCAGATTGGGCACAGATTATCATCAGACCACATGTCACATGACATGTCAAAATAGGACTTAATTACAGCTGTTGGGGCAACAACTTGGGCCAAATCTGACCACGAGTGCCACAGGAGAAACGGCTTACTTTTTGTATACAGTAACTGTAAACAGCAATTCTCAGCGCTGAAAATGGCTCACTGGGATAAGGCGGGCTCCTAGAAAGGTTCGAATCCATCCAAAGTCTCAAGCATGTCATGATACTGGTTAACTGTTTAGTGAAGCCAGGTATGCGACAGTTGCTGTCGAGCAGTATAATCATAATGGTCACGATAATGTTTCATTCTCAGGGGATTTATACTCATAAAGAGTCCGATTTATTGTGCTTTGTAGATATGTGTCCTCTAACCTCTAGGGGGTCGATCCCGTGTCTGACACACGTTAACTTGTGATACCAGCCGAATTGATGCTGCCATTTTGAATGAATTAATAAACGTTTTTGTCCTACTCCTACAAAATATATCAAATATTCACCAAATTTGGGACAAATTATCTTCAGACCACAATCACATTGACATGTCAAAATAGGACTGAATTACAACTGTTTAAACTTGGGCCAAATCGGACAACCGCTTGCCACAGGAAAAACAGCTTATATTTTTACCCAGTAACTGAACTGTGATTTGCAGCACTGAGAATCGCTCACTAGGATAAGTTGGTGTCCTGGCAACGGCAACGTCAGAGGTTCGAATCCAGCCTAAGCCGACGAGCTTGTCATGCCTCTGATTCTCTGTTTAGCGAGACTGTAAGCCACTGCAAAGGGAGCCAGGTACACTGCAGTCGCTAGTTACCTGTAGTCAAGCTACAAGCTATAGTCAATGCAATCATCACACAAACTATCAAAATTATTTTAGATTTTCGAAACCGCTTGTCCGGTATAGCCAATCGAAATCGATAGCAGAGCCGCCAAACAGAAAGTTGTCGTATTTCAACAAATCTTTGATCGATTCACGCCAAACTTGCTGCGTGTACTTGGAACACTCTTCTGAGGTTGTCGAAAGTTTCTTGTAGGTCATCTGACCTGCTTGGCCACCCCATTGCTGCTTGCAGCTACAGTGCCCTCCAAAAGTCTTGGAACAGTGAGGCGAATTCCTTTATTTTTGCTGTAGACTGAAAACATTTGGGCTTGACATCAAATAATGAACGTGAGACCAGAGATCAACGTTTCAGCTTTTATTTCTAGGTATTTACATCAGGATCTGATGCACAACTAAGAAAATATCACATTTTGTTTGAATCCACCCATTTGTCATGTGAGCAAAAGTATTGGAACAGATATACTTAAAACATATTTAAGTGAATAAGACTTAATATTTAGTTGCAAATCCTTTGCTTTCAATAACTGCAGCAAGTCTGTGACCCATTGACGTCACCAAACTTTTGCATTCTTCCTTTTTGATGCTTTCCCAGGCTTTCACTGCAGCCTCTTTCAGTTGTTGTTTGTTTTGTGGGGTTCCTCCCTTCAGTCTCCTTAAGCAGGTAAAATGCATGCTCTATAGGGTTTAAGTCTGGAGATTGACTTGGCCAGTCTAATACCTTCCATTTCTTGCCCCTGATGAACTCCTTTGTTGTTTTGGCAGTGTGTTTTGGGTCGTTATCTTGCTGCATGATGAAGGCTCTGCCAATCAGTTTGGTTGCATCTTTCCTTAAATTGGCAGACAAAATGTTTCTGTAGACTTCCGAGTTCATTTTGCTGCTGCCATCATGTGTTACATCCTCAATGAAGATTAATGAGCCCGTCCTAGAAGAAGCCATGCAAGCCCAAGCCATGACATTACCTCCACCGTGTTTCACAGATGAGCTTGTGTGTTTGGGATCATGAGCAGTTCCTTTCTTTCTCCAAACTTTAGCCTTTCCATCACTTTGGTAAAAGTTAATCTTTGTCTCATCAGTCCATAAAACTTTGTCCCAGAATTTTTGAGGTTCATCTCTGTACTTTTTGGCAAATTCCAGCCTGGCCTTCCTATTCTTCTTGCTAATGAGTGGTTTGCATCTTCTGGTGTAGCCCTTGTACTTTTGTTCATGAAGTCTTCTGCGAACAGTAGATAGTGATACCTTCACTCCTGCCATCTGGAGGTTGTTGCTGATCTCACTAACAGTTGTTTTAGGGTCTTTCTTTACAGCTCTCACAATGTTTCTGTCATCAACTGCTGATGTTTTCCTTGGTCTACCTGTTCGACGTCTGTTACTTAGTACACCAGTAGTTTTCTTCTTCTTCAGGACATTCCAAATGGTTGTACTGGCTATGGCCAATGTTTCTGCAATGGCTCTGATTGATTTTCCATCTTCTCTAAGACTCACAATTGCTTGTTTTTCACCCAAAGACAGCGCTCCGGTTTTCATGTTGTTTTCACCTCTGAATACAGTCTGCATAGACAAAACCTATCTTACCCAATCTGAACCTGAGTGTAGACATTCAGTGGTATTTATTGATTGAATAATGTATGTAATAGGACACACCTGGGCAACAAAACACACCTGTCAGTCATATGTTCCAATACTTTTGCTCACGTGACAAATGGGTGGGTTCGAACAAAAAGGTGATATTTTCTAATTTGTGCATCAGATCCTGATGTAAATACCTGGAAATAAAAGCTGAAACGTTGATCTCTGGTTTCACATTCATCGTTTGATGTCAAGCCCAAATGTTTTCAGTCTACAGCAAAAATAAAGGAATTGGCCTCACTGTTCCAATACTTTTGGAGGGCACTGTATATTTATTTTTATTATTCTATAACCTTCAGAATACACAGCTCTTATGTTATGTTTAATGGTGGTTCCTCCTTTCACCCCCCCCCCACGTATGATCTGTCTCCCCTTTGCTGATTTTCTGATGGGAATTCGGGGACAAAAACACTTGTAGGCATGTCTCGTGAATTGCCAAACCTCAATTGGTGGCGCAGAGCTCAAATATTTGCTTTACGAATTGCGAAATGTGATAGTGAAACAATCTGCCAAAATATACCCTGACCCGTATGCCTGTTCCTTGTCCATACATTTTAAGCTATAGCAGGACAATTTATCTCCAAGAGAGTGAGAAATACAAGAGAGTGAGAAATACAAGGTGTTGTTGCTTGAGAGTGTTTGAACTGGTTGAAATGCATGAGTCTCACGGCGAATGCTTGAGATGTGAGAGCCCGGCAATAACGTTATCCATTCTTTTTGTTGCCTCCTGCCTTGCTCCATGGTAGCTTCGTAGACCAGCTTTCGTTTGTTGTGCGTGACATAGGCATATCTAGCCCTATTTTGGGTTAGGGCTGGAGCCCCCCCAAAAGTTTCATTAGCCCCCCTTCCCCTAAAACCCACTAGAGGACACCATTTAAAAGGATATTTAAAAAAAGTATTCGGGGGGAACATGCCCCCAGACCCCCCTAGTTTTGCTGGGTCACAGGAAAAATAATAGGTTTTATCTAGGGGCTTAGCCCCCCCAAAAGTGGGAACCTAGATTTGCCCCTGGTGCGTGATAGCCAAGAAATGAAAAAGGCACACAATAATTGGACGTTGAAACTATTTCCCCTTTATTTATTTATTTTTGTTCATATTAGAAGATTCCCTGCTGCCTGTCATGTTACTAGCCTTGATGTGCTTGTTCATGTCCAGGAACAGAGTTATGAGAACTGATGTTTAGTGACCCTGGTGATTTATTTTGCTTTCCAGATACGTCTAGATGTGTTGCAGAGAAGAAGTACACAGAGCAGCAGGCCAAGAAGCTCTTTCCTCAGGTGTTTGTCCCTGTCTGTAACCCTGACGGTACCTACAGCGAGGTAAGATGCATACAGAAACACCAAGACTAGACCTGGGTCGATTACCGAAAATATTCTTCTCAGCCACTGAAATGACACCAACTGATCAGTCCTCTTAATGTTAATTGCAAAGCAAATCAAACTCACCTCAAATTCTTGGAACTCTCTGATTAACCCAGGTCTGGCACACACATATACCTTTATTCCAAGTAATGGTTTATCTAAATATGAGCAAGACTACAGTGATTGGGGGTTAGAGTTAGTTTTAGGGGTTTGGGTATTACTTAGTTCATGTAAATTGGGACACTTAAAACTTTCCACTTGTAGTTCTTGATTATCTGCTTTACTTACGATATGTAAGTGGTTTTGGATAAACCATCTGCTAAATGAAAAAATATACTATAAATGTAGACAGTGTTGTCCTAATAACTGCTCCACTACTGTATTTAACTTTGTGTGTAACTAACCCTAACCCTAACCCCAGGTGCAGTGTCACAGTTACACAGGTTACTGCTGGTGTGTGACCCCAAACGGGCGTCCAATCAGTGGCTCAGCAGTGGCCAATAAGAAGCCCCGATGCCAAGGTAGGCAGGTCCAGACTCAAACATCACAGAATATATAGTACTAGTGACATCAATTTTAATTTATTTTGCAATGATGACCATGCCTGTTTAACCTGGTCACACAGCAAAATTGACATTTTTGCAAACGTGAAGAATATTACTGCCAAACCATAATGCAATCAGCTCTCTCATGGGAAAACTCAGAATGAGCGATCCTTCTGAGACCTCAGTGTTAGCTGACGCTGGACTCTGACTGCTCAAGGGTAAGGGACTGGTGTGTATAAGTCCAGTAGAAAATCCCACTGCTGAGTTGAGCAACAAAGTTAAACTGCAAAGAATGCCAGCGTTCCTGGCTAACAGCATCTGCCAAACACTCAAATAACCAATGCCACATGTCCCTGTGTGTGTTTGTTCTCACTGGGCCTCAGTTGGGAGTCCACCGTGTGACTGTAGTTGTGAGGCAGCAAACAGAGCATGCAGTTCCTGTGGGTATTTGAGTTTCTGTACACCGAGTACTTGGTGGCTGTATAAGGAAAGCTGCTAACTCAGTATCATCATGTTCATGGCTAACTGTGAAACCTATAATTTCAGGGTCAAAGCAAGAGAGAGCCAGTACTAGAGAACCAGGGAAAGCAGGTGAGTAGCAAGCCAGGGAAAACTACAGGACTACAAAATACATATACAGTATATATTTCATTGTTTCATTGTTTGTTGTTTTATGTGTGTGTGCATAAAACAACATGTGCATGGGGGTGTAAGAGAGAGTGAGAAAGTGTGCTTGTGTGTGTAAGCACCTGTGTAACTTAACATGTGTAAAGTGTTATGAGGGATTGACATGTTAGAGCTTGCCTCTCCAACATTTTGTTAATTGAGAAAGTGAGAGCAGCCTTTGAGGCAGGTGTGAAAGGCTGTCTGGGACAGAGGCAGGGGCGTTGCTAGACCCTTTTTACTGGAGCACGTTCCCCAGTATAAATATGCTGTGCCCCAGTAAATCTCAAATTTGAGTTTTAACAATTTACTTTATTAGTAATTTAGATGCACGCAAGGCAGAATTGAGATAGGCTAAGAAAACATTACAAAACTGAACAACGTTTCTAAATAATAGGCCTACGATCATATTATTTGGACTCAAAAATAATAACAACACAAGTCCAACTTCTTATATATATATATATTATTATATGGATTATTATATTATACGAAAAACTATTTGTGCTCAAATGAATGCGAAATAAATTGCTTGACGTGCGCTCGCATTAACTATTGATGTCCCTGCCGAAGCTGATATTTAACTTGCGTCCCTGATCTGTGCGTATCATGGGTTACACAAGGGAAGTTTCTATATTGCATTGTGTTGTACACTTCTTGGGAGTGTGCAACACGCTTGAACATGCTTCAAGCTTGGAAGAAGAAAAAAAGTGATATGATATGAGTAATAAGGGGCCTGTGCCCCAGTAGAGCTTTATGTTTAGCAACGCTCCTGGACAGAGGAGTGAGTCAAACTAGAGGATCTGTGTTGGGCTTTCGAAGACACACACACAGTTAAATAACCTCGAACCTAGCCTGTGACTGACTCTTCTCCACAGCAACATCCAGAAAAACTGTTAGTGATTGATTACAGCTTTGAATCAACCTGTCACAGCTTTGAATCAACCTGTCCTCTTTTGGACAAGTCCTCATTTTACTCTACCTCTTACCTCACCTTTTTCTTTTTCCACCTTTTCTCTCTACTTTCTCACTGCACCATGTCTCTCTTCCCTCCTCTCTCTACGTCTCTTATTTTCTGTCTTTACCTGAGCCACTAAATATAATACAAGTGTGAGTTTAAATGCCTTTCACTTGTCACTTAAACTGACTTCATTTTAGAGCTAAAGGCTTTTGATTCAATTGTTCTGGAGAGAACAGTATGATCTGGAAAGAGAGCTTTCCTCGTGGCTGATGTGTGTGTGTGTGTGTGTTTGAACGCACGTGTGTGACATATTCTCTTCTGTCTAACTTTGACTGTCTGTTCATCAGATTGTATACAGGCAGATTGTATACAGGCTGATGACAGAACCACAGAGAGAACCTTAGCAAGGAAGGATTCAAAATCCAGAGAGACAACGAGAAATAGAAAAGAAGAAATATAGAGGAAGACCACTAAAGAGATAGAGATAGCAAGAGAGAAAGAGGAAGTGTGTGGTTCAGTCCATTAGTTGATCTCATCTCAGAGCAAACTTTAGATTTGTGGTGTAACCAAAGTCTCAAAATAGCAGTTAATCGCATGAATATTTTGAATTTGCAGAGGTCCATGTTTAGCTACACCTGTCTAGGTGGTCCTCTTTGCTACTGTATTATCCATTGCTACTGTGATATCCATTTTAATTCTGGATATCCAAATTTAGTGTTAGACTTGATGACTTGAAGCACATTTTTTAATAAGTTGACACAAACTGATGCTGCTCAGCCACAAATAGCATGGGGATTTCCCTATGTCTTCTCTAATATGACTCCAGTGCACATTCACATGTAAGGAGCAACATTTAGGCACCACAAAAAAAACTCAGGTAGTGTTAGGTTGTGTGTGCGTGCATGCGTGTGTGTTGGCAAGGTTTACCACACTTGTGGCCTGAGCTGTAGACTAACTAGCCCCTTTCCCAATCCCTCACTCCCTCCATCCCTCCCTCTTCCACAAATCAAACAAGACCAAGACTCCCTGCTTTCACCCCCCTCTCCCTTCTGTTTATAGGTTCATCTCAAACATGTGTGTGGCTGGATGTTGCATTCATTTTTTGTCTCTCCTATCATGCCTCCTCTCCGGCTTCCTATCCCCCTGTCCTCCCTCCTCCACTCCAGTCTCTTCTCCTTCCTCGCCTCTTTCCTCTCCTTCTACCTTCCCTCTTTTTTTCTTTTTACTTCTATACCCTGCAGTCTCTCCTACCTCCTCTCTTTCCTTTCCACCTCTTCTTTTTTCTCTCCAGTCCTCTTCTTCCACCGTATTCTGCTACATAGATAACACACTGCCAAACAGCTGTTCAAATCATGACCACTACTGCATATCTACACTCACTGTAAGTCTCTCTGTCACTCCCTCTCTCTACAATCTCTTTCCCCCTCTGTGAATTTGAATCTCTCTACTCTATCGCTCTTGGCCGGGCCATGTGCAAATATCTAAAGATTGTTTTAAGTGTTGTCACATCTAGTTTACTCTCATAATTGTAGTTTCCTTGCAAATCTTTTCCATTCTTAATGCAGATGAGTCCACTGGTCTGGTAGTGGAGCCTCAGTCCCAGACAGATGAGGAAGGTAAGATCTATGTTTACATATTCATCCTCATCCCTACGTTCCTCTCTATCAACATTATCATCAAACTTTTGTGAAATGCTGATGTAACCATCTGACAATGTTACCACAAAACCTTTTATGCTACTCCTACGTGTGTGTGTGCTTCATATGTGTGTGTGTGTGCGTGCGTGCAGGCTTGTGCTTGTGTGATGGAATGTTCTCTAATAAAACAGTTTTCTCTTAGACATAATTTCTCAGTACCCCACACTGTGGACAGAGCAGGTCCGCAGCAGACAGAACAACCGGACCAGAACGCAATGTGAGTTCACACACAAATTCCTCTACAGCTCATTCACATTAAGCATTCTGTAAAGATGCCCAAAACTCCTGATTATTTCCCCAAAACGTACAACTAAAGAACTCCAGATTTACGAGAACGGCAATGAGATTTACTGATGAATTATTCCTCCTATGAACATGAAGTTGGACAATGGAGAGGACCACTGATTCGAAGCTTTTGTTAATTAAGATTATATCCTGTCCTTCACATTAATGGCAGTTTGGAGCCAGAGCTCTGAACTCTCTCTGTGTGGCTGTGCTGGGCCTCGTGGCTGTAATTGTGAGCACATGGAGCATCTTCCATTTCTCTGGCAGGCTCTCTCCTCCTCCCTCACACATTGATGTCATTGCATGGATCAATGGCTTCTTTATTTATTCTCTCGCTCTTTGGGGAAAACGATTGCATACTTTTTTAAACAATGCTATTTTGGTCGGCACATAATGAGAATCGTGTTGTGGTATTGTGTTGTGTGTGTGTGTGTGTGCACAGGCTTGAACATTTGTGTGTATGGGTACATTTGCGTGTGTGAATCACTCTGTCCTGATTTACGACTAATAAAAGCAATGCAAACATGGTGTTGATGGTTTCCATTACCCATGAGCCTCTGGGTGGGTCAGGGTTTCTCTGCAGGATGTTATTTCTATTAAAAAGGGTTTTTGACAAAGCAGAATCAAACTGATGCTGAGGGGAAGGACTCTGGTAAGGAGAGACAGGCTTGAAAGTCGAGAGAGGGGGAAGCTCTTTGCATGTGGGTAAAGTCTCATGCTTAATATAAACAGAAGAAAAGGGATATGCCTATTCCTGCATTTGCATCCGAGGCCAGAGGGTGAAAAAAGTAGAGCAAGGCTGGAGGAAACTCTTATCCTATCCTCCCTGGTGCAGCAGTTTAATGCTACAAGGGAGAGAGAAGGGGAGGGGAAAAGAGAGAGGGGATATTGAGAGAGAAAGGGGGAGAGAAATAGAGAGAGATGATGCATTGGAGAGAGAGAGACTGTGAGAGGGATGGACAGAGAGAAAGAGATAGAGCAGGGGTTGACAAGAACCTTGATTCCTGGTTTGATTAAACCTGAAAACATTGATTGTTGTGTTGGCATGAAGTGTCACACTCCATGAATCCAATGAATATATGAACAATTATATCATTGGGACAGTGTAGTTTGTATTTATGTGTGTGTGTGGGTTCAGTGGGTGTTTGTGGGGGCATGCTTGTGTGTGTGTGCAGGCTTGTGTGTGTGTGTCTAAGAGAGAAATAGATATGTGCACAGACAGAGAGACATAGAGAAGACAGTTTGGTCAGAGGGATCACTAATTGTTGCTGTAGGGCAGAAACCTTGTATGTTTAACCATTACTTTTCATAAAATAAAAAAATAACCAAAAAATGTAATCATTGAATACTGCATCCTTAAAGTTGGAATTGTGTCATTATACAAGTTCAGATACTTGTATGTTCTGCTGTATGCAACACTTCATTCAAGATGGAGACGGGGTGGAGCTATGAGGTTTAACAGTTTGAGGATCCAATGGAGTTAAGAGATTCAGTCACAAGCTCTTTCGTGTTTACTTTTCATTTGTTCAATATTTGTAAAACCCACAGACAGTTGGGTGACCAATAGCATTGATTTTTTTAAAAAAAAGGTATTGCCCTGACAGTGACGTAATGAAACAAACATAAGGCGTGGGCTCATTGGATTTTAAAATATTTTACAGCCACAGGCAGTTTTTGTAATTTGTAATTCATACTATGGGGGGGCTGGTGAAGCAGTACACTCACCTTTCTCCCCCCTGGTAGCCTCGTCATGTGACCAGGAACAGCAGTCAGCCCAGGAGGAGTCTCGCCAGCATAAGAACGAGGCAGTGTTCGTGCCCGACTGTGCCCACGGAGGCCTCTACAAGCCTGTCCAGTGCCACCCCTCCACTGGGTACTGCTGGTGTGTACTGGTGGACACTGGGAGGCCCATTCCTGGCACTTCCACCAGGTAAGACACATAACTTTAACACAACTACACTCCCTGTTGAAGATTACTTTTTTGTCTTTGTCTCCCTTCTGGGACCTGGTCTCCTCTCTAATTAAGCCTGTCGGTTGCATAAATAGTACATTCACATTTAGTCATTTAGCAGACTCTCTTATCCAGAGCGACTTACAGTAAGTACAGGGACATTCCCCCCGAGGCAAGTAGGGTGAAGCGCCTTGCCCAAGGACACAACGTCATTTGGCATGGCAGGGAATCAATCTGGCAACCTACTGATTACTAGCCCAACTCCCTCACCGCTCAGCCATCTGACACCCTTGTAAATAGTAAGACTTAATTTACTGTAGGAAAGTTAACCACCTCTCCTCCTGGCTAAGCGTGCGGTAAGAGCTTTGTTGCTATGCCAACGATATGTTAGTATGTCATTATCTTAGCATCATTTATTACAAAAGGAAATACGTTTGTTAATTAAACTTTTTACTGGGGTCTGCTTTTCCGCTAACATTTAATTTGATTAAATTGGATACTACATGTAATTAAATTAGTTGACAACGTAAGTCATTGCATTGCATAGCCATCTGCGTCGGAGTTGTTGATAAATGGAAATAGTGTTGAGGTTAAATTAAGAAGCTTAAAAATGCATTCAAATTAACTTAATTACATTTGACGTATTGTATTCCTCCAACAGATACAGGTTTTCAGCAGGTTTAGATGTGTCGATCTTCCTCCGTTAAGAGTCGTTGTTGTGTCCGCCATCTTTTCTTTTTTCATGAAACATCTAATTTTACCCATAATGCATAGTGCAACAGGCTATCTAAGTCAGTCTTACATTAGTCACTCATAGGGAAGCTTTATGCAACAGGTAAATTGAAGTGTCTATGGCAAGTAGGACTTAAAGTTACATTTAAGTCTAAGACCGAATCCCAATACTCCCCCTTACCCCTTACCCCTTCCCCTTAGTTTTGCGCGTTCCCGTGAGAGCTAGTGGTGTCCCAATACTCTTTTTGAGCTAGGGGTAGGGCTTAAAACCAAGTAAGATCGGGAGCTTACTTGAAACCTAGGACTATGTGAAAACTGCGCGACCGGCAACAATGGCGGCCAGATCATGCAGAGAGTCCGATAAATGTAATATTTTCGGCTTAATTAATTGATAAAAAAAATTATGAGTCTTGTTTTGTGTTATAAACAGTCATGAACATATATATTTGCAACCATTTTCCTAATTGAAACGTTTCTAAAAATCGCTAGTTTGGTACGCTAATGGTACAGTGCTGAATTGCACAACAGTCCCGCATTTCTTTGACTAGCATGTCTACAGTTTTAAGTAAACTCCATTAGCAGCGAATTTCGATTAATATCAGTGCATAACACTACTTGCTTTGGAGATATCGAAACGTGCTAGATGACGTACCTGTAACCAAGTGGCGTCCTATTTCTTAGGGATATGTAGCCCTTACCCCTCAGTTTCAAGGGCTAGGGGTAAACTAAGGGCTAGGGGTAAGGGGAAGGGGTAAGGGGGAGTATTGGGATTCGGCCTAAGACTAGGTATATTTTTATGCAACTGGCCCCAGGTTTTTCTTCTGGTAGCTGGTTTCCCCTCTGGTAGCTGGTCTCTCCCTTCTGATAGCTTGTCTCCCCCTTCTGGTTGCTGGTTACACCAATCTAGTAGCTGGTCTCCACTTTGATAGCTAGTCTCCCTGTTTTCATTCAACATGGTACCTGGTACTGTAGCTGATATTAAACAAGCCCACCTAGTGTAGACTGAGGAGGGCGCTCCATCAGGGGTAGTGCAGCTGTGTGAACAAGAGGTCAGAGGTCAGGGAGACTGGCAGGGTAGCTAGCAGAGATGGAGCATTTGTGCACGTGGATCCAGTTCTAAAGAGGCCTGGGCATGGATGCTGGATCTTGGTATCAGATTAACAAGGTCCCAGGCAGAGCGCCAGGCAACACATTAGCACATGTACCGTCTCTGCATATCCCCCTTCTCTTCACGCTGACCTGATCTGCTCTTGGCCCAGCAGTGTTCAGTGCTCCTCCGGCACTCCAAGGTTCCAAAGAAGTCCATTTATACTCCACACTGTCCCACGCTCCCTGTCTCCCCTCTTTATCTTATCCTTGTCTCTCTCTCCCTTTCCCTCTCCCCTCTCCTTACGCTCACACACTCTCATTCTCTCTTTCGATTTTATTCCCCCTTGCCCACTTTACAGTATGTCTATCCCTCCTTCTCCCATTGTTCTTTCCCTCCCTCTCCTTTTCTATCCTCCTTCTTATTCAATTTTATTCTTTACCTCTGTCTTTTCCCTCAGTCATCCCTCTTTCTCTATTTCTCAAGTCTCACACTTCCAAACAACAATTTCCCCTTTCTGACCTTTGGCTGCAATCCTTCTCTTTGGAAGCAATGATGCATTTAAATATACTGGGATACTTGGGCCATGCTGGTTTGCACTTACTAGTATTATGATATCTCTTCCAAACACTGTAACACAATTTGTGTTCCTATGGAAGCCAGGTGTATTTTGTAATGTGCCTTTATTTAGACAAGGTTTTATTCTGAGAGCAAGGTAATTTGCAAAAAGACCCTGCATTCTAGAAAAATAAGGGCATATACAGTCAATATGCATTTCATTACAAACAGGTCAACACAGCGGAGGTATAAGTAAATAATGGACACGTCAACATTAGACACATCATATCAAATAACATTTTTGCTTGTGAAACATGTCTCCATTTGTATTTGCCCCTGAAGGCACCAAAACATCCTATTTTCTATTCTAGATATGAGCAGCCCAAATGTGATGTCAATGCACGAGCCCACCCAACCAAACCTAAGGACCATTACCGGAGCAGGCATCTCCAAGGTTGGTTTCAGTCAAATGTATGCTCTGACCTTCTTCACATCCACAACACACTGGTATGTGGTCCAAACTTTTCATCCTTAGCCTAGAAGTGAAAACTGTGTGAGAGTAATTGGACTGCATGTCCATGTGTGTGTCTTTATTGACATTTTTATTGGTCCAGGAGGTGTTTGATAATGACTTGAGGATTTCCAGATTTCCCAGCACCCCTCACAACCAACAGCACAGATTAATGATCCTTGGCATCAGGAATAAGAGATAGAGGCAGACAGGTATGAACAGCCAAGGACAGAAAAGAAGCAACACGTAGAAAAGGTGGAAGAGTGGAGGATGAACAGATACCAGGGACAGGGACCAGGGACAGTTAATGGAAGATGGATGGTAAGGGTGAAAGATAGGGTTTGAGATAGAAAGAGGAGCCAGCTTGTGGGGTCTGCATAGTTTTGGTAATCAACATTTCCTAAAAATAAGGAAACATTTCTCACCTTTTGTATCAAAACTAAGGCCCTGCAACAGGGTGTTTTTGTAAAGTAGGTTGCCTGACCTACAGCTCTGGGGTCTCATTTATAAAACTGTGCATAGGATTCTAAGTTTTATATTTTTTTACTGTGAATCATGGCGACAGGTGAAAAAAAAGATAAATAAATAATAATAAAAAACAGTGCGAGTGTCGTCAACTGTACCAGTGATACTGCGAGTCAAGATACAATTTGAAAACAAAAGCGTTTTGTTATGAACAGTAATCTATTAAAGTCTGGACTGATAACGAGGACGTAGAGTGTAGCGATCGCGCGAGAGCTTGACGACTGTAGTTTTTGACATATAATGATATATGCACAGTATTAAATAAATATATTTAGTTATACACTGTGTTCTGCCGTTATTTAAAGGTAGGATATGTGATGTTATCTGCATTCCATGCTGTCGGGCATTTCCCCTCCTGCACTCCGGTAGTGGACAATATGATGGTGAGACAGTGCTGAAATTTGATTTAAAATTTGAGTTGGATTGTACAAGGTGTTTATGGAACAATTATCACTCAGTACAAGCTCAAATAATACTGCTGGATTAAATCTTCATGATAATGATGAAATTTAGTGACAAAAACGTGTGTGAGGAAAACAAAATATTACGAGTAATCGTTCTTCCCACATTTACTTTCTGCAGTCTGACTTCAGTACAGTCATCTGCATCGCCAATCCCCACTTTCTCCAAAATGTGCGTAGGCCTACGTATGGGTCAGAGTTTAAGTGGAGGACCGCACATTCTCCCATCAAGTTTGTTTTTTATAAATCACAACCTTTGCGTGGAAAGTGACGTACGCACATTTGCAGCCCCGTTTTGTGCGTACGCAAGCTTTATAAATGAGACCCCTGGGGGTTTTCCAGGTAGCGGGTTTGGTGAAAACTTTGAGCTGTTTAACTCTGAAAAGAGGCATACTCCGAGTTCCACGTTCCAGAAAGAGAGGTAACAAAACCTTTTGGTACGTTTCCATGGTAACTTACTCTGTGAAACTAACCTGCTCGCTAGCAGGTTTTCCATGCCAAACTCTGCGTTTCTACCGATCCCCTCCCACTTTATGAGCCCGATAGCTTTGGCAGACACGGCATATCATTTCCTGGTTCAGCTGAGCGATCTAGAACAACATTTAATTTGCTTAGTTATACGCTGGGACACGATTTTAAGATTGCGATTTGATGTGCTTTAATTCCCCGATGAATACCTAAGTTAACGTTAGCGTTTCCCGTCACAATCTGTCATTTATTTTAGCAACATTCTCAGCCCTTAGGCCTTCGTCGCTAGTGTTACATTCCGTGGACATGCACTCAGAATTGACCAAATGCTTTTGGGCACTGAAATAAATACAAATAATTGAAATTGTATTTGGTCTTCTTCATTGCCTACAAATAGAAATCACAATGAGTAGCCCAGCCTATTTCTATCGGCTATTGTTCCTACAATTTACATGATTCATATGATTCCTACAATTTACATGATGTACCATCCTGAAACTGGTGTTTCAGCAAATCTATTTCAACATCGTAGGGGGTCAATATTGGCCAAACAACCGAAAGTAATTCTCCTATGGTTTGACGGAAGATGTGAAACTGAACAGTGTATTAACATTAACCAAATAATGCAATGGAATTACAGTTATTTGACTATTTTGATTTTTGAGTTAAATCAGAGCAAAAATGGTCAAATTAAGGTTGAATAATTTTTTATCATATTGCAAATGAATGATATGAATGAAGGTTAACTCTTATGCCTACTGTACCATGATTATTGTAAACCAGAGATAGAAAGCAAGAGTGAGGAAGAAGGAGTAGGACAAGCTTGAGCTGAGGAGAACGTCTCAGGAGATCAATAATCCAAAGAACAATGCTTCACAATTCCGTAAGAACAACTACAATCACCCCAGAATCTTGACCCTTACTTATCAACATGACTAGCAATGCTACAGTAGGTTACACAATGAGATGTGAGAGCCATCAAGTTGAGACTCCATCCAGTAACTCCATATTTTACCATATGAGAGGTGGGGGCAGGTTGATAGCCTTACAAGATCAGCCTTTATTCTTCTGCCCTAAGTACACCATCTCTTGGTCAAAATAGAAATTCAGAAAATTCAACTATTAATATTCATATAGGTTATTGTTCCTACAACTAATATCACCTGTGACCATGCATCCTCTCGTAACTGGTGTTCCAGTAAATCTTTTTCGAGATTAGCTTTTATTGTTCTACCCTAAGTAGGCCTACACCATCTCTTGGTCAGTTTTTGGCACTTTCTTCACGAGGTGCAGTTTGTAGCCTACAACTAATTTACTTGCAACATGAGATTACATTAGCTACATTTCACCATTTCACATGCAAAATTCAGCTGCCATTAAATGAACATCTCACTGTATACAGCATGCCCTGTTGTTAGAATGTGCAAATCGTTTTTATATTCATTATTCTCTTAATGTCAGTGTAACTGACAATTACAAAAAAAGCCTGCAAATTAAAGTACATGGAGAGAGAACTACCAGTAGCTACCATACATAGTAATTCTCTGCATCCATTTCTGCGGCAGCAGTCATTAGGTCTCTTCGTCATCTTAATCATCATCATCATCCTTTGATAAAAAGCATTCTGTTGAGAGAAACTGCTACTACAAGTTGAAATAGGCACCAATTGATATTTAAAATTTGTATCATGTCGAATATGATTAAAACCATGGTGAAGTCGAGGCTACAATCACAAGCGTAGCCTATAAGCAAAATATGCGTTACCTGTTCGTAGTATGTTTTTATATGTAGCCTAATATAACATTGAACATGCTATTTTATAGTCCACCACTTTTTCTCCTGTAATATTAACTGACAGTGGGGTTAAATGTTCAATGTATGGACTGGCAATTGCATTCAAATAGTAAATGCATTGACTTAGCCTGGCTGCCAGCCCAACTTCGCCCGCCCACAAAATAAATTTGGTCGGGAAGTTGGGTCTGGAGGGTCTCGTATTGGGAACAACTACATAAAACCAGGATCGGGACGGAACAATGAAATTGCCAGGGCGGGCTTTATACGATGATGGACAGATGATCATCAGTAACGCAGGGCTGTCAAGTGTCATGCATTGAGAGTGACAGTCACTCATTTCGGTCTTTAGACACGCCCTCCGAAATACACCCATTGTATTTCTCACGCCGAAAAAAAATATTTATAATATATTGAATATGCCGCAGCATATGGTCGGAGCACCCAACCAAAATTCCTCTGGCCGACCCACTCTCACTATGGAACCGGCAGTCAAGCGCATCTCCCCTGGAGTTCTTACTCGAGCCTGCCACTTATCAGCCAATCAAAAAAAAGAAAGGGTATATACAATAGCCAATCGGAAAATAGCACCACTGTATCTGGGTAAGAAGAGCAACCAATGGAAAAAAATCATATCCTGTAATTTTTCGGGATTCTGCTACGTCTTCCGAAAGTTTTGTTCACCTACAAAGCAAACCGCAGGAGCTCGAGCATCACTGAGCACAGTCATGATCTCCTGTTTTAATGTTACAACAAATTCACAAACAATGACAACTTGACTGCTGTAAAAAAAAATCCCAGATAATTAGCATCAGTTTTTCACGAGTCTCTTAACCAACAGTTTTACAGCCTGTTCACTGACAACACCTGCTCAGAACAAGTAGTTCATAGATATACCGGTGTGGATCGGTGAAACTCACTCGTCAGGTATTTAAGACCCACCCGCATCAACGATTATCTAGCTTTTCGTTGGCGTAGTCGGTAATGGCACCGCTTGGGATGTTAGAGGTGGCAGGATTGAAACCAGTGCGGGATGTAATTAGGCACGATTTATTTGGCTTAAAAAATTGTCATATTTTATTATTATATCCTGGCCATGGATGCATTAATCATTGCTGCCTTTCAAAGATGTCAGGTAAAAAGCAATTAATACATACATTTTGACCCCCCCGACACACAGACACTCTTGCCTGTCTTCAAAACTTGAGAGCCCTGGTAACGTAATCAACATAGTCACGAAAGAGCCCTTGGGTTGAATTGAACATATTACGTTGCTCTGATTGGTTGTAGGTCTATCCAATTGAGCGAAGAGGCATTTGTTTTACGAGTTTGGTTGAAACACGTCCCATAGTCACAGCCCAACGGAGAGTTTTCAGACTCATATTCTGACTAGAATTATGAGTATGACAACGTCAGGCTAGCATTGACTCGGCAGTCGGCAGCAATAGGGGTTATGCGCAACATTCTTCCGGGTTCTACAAAACAGATGTAATTACTTCCGGCCGGCCGCTTTAGAGGTAAACAGCGTAGTAAAGGCCACCTACTATAGCCGGTGTTTAAAGGAATTACCCTTAATTACAATTTCCCATGTACACAGGATCGCCAAACGGATTTCCAGAGCCCCGACGTTTTACGCGTCCTCCTTTATTCATAATTATGAAGGTATTATGTAGCTTTTGCTAATGGCACCGGATATAGCGATTGTGTTAGCTAACATGACATTAAGCTAGTTAGTTTAGACTTGTATGCTATCAGTAGTTTAGCCTTTTTTTGTTGTTGCTCGCAGACGATTAAAACAGTCAAACGAAGACTGTACCTGTACAAGTCCAAGTGGACTCAAAGAATGCAGTGTTTGGCAATCAACTGCAACAACTACCAGTGTGACAGTATTTATTTACAGGTCAATTTTGTCGGTAGCATAATCTTATACACCTGCAAACTTTAAAGTTTTGGCCCAGTAGTAGGCTAGTAAACGTAATTCCTTCTAGGAACGGTAGGTCCTAGCTATAGAAACCAGAATGATGATATGGATATGACACTAAATTAAAATGAGCTTCTTAAATTAATTTGCTGAATTCATATATTTCATTGATAATTTAGCACTAGTTGTGTAGCTATGTAGCCTACTGCAACGTTGTAGTTAATGTGTAGAGCTAGTGTTAGTGCTACCTCCTGGGAAACGGTCTAACGTTAGGCTATTATAACGTTATATGAACTCATCGCTTCATTCCTGTCACACTTAGCCTAATGTAGAGAGTAATACAATTTATACAATCCTTGATCTTCCCTGTCAATATAAGTTACTTGGATCACCTAGCGCTGCAGATGGGTACAGAAGTGAGAAGCGGAAACGATTACATCTGTTTTCCGGTTCGAACGCTGAGCACTCCGCATAACCCCTATTGTCTCCCACGCCAATTGTAGCTAAAGGCTAAGCTGCTACAGCCGTGTTGCTTTTTTCCGGAATATGTGCTCAGATTGACCATGAACACGAAATAAAACGTATATCTAAAGTGTGGTGAAGTATGACAACGTTTTTTGTCGTCGGTTGCCATGGTGAATCCTAGTATCGGAGCTCCATAGATGTT
Organism: Hypomesus transpacificus; assembly: GCF_021917145.1. Lineage (NCBI taxonomy): Eukaryota > Metazoa > Chordata > Actinopteri > Osmeriformes > Osmeridae > Hypomesus > Hypomesus transpacificus. The sequence continues at coordinate 5,318,176 of NC_061070.1, read as the reverse complement.
GGCTTTTGGTAGTATTCATGCACGCGCTAAACTCAGAGTTGCCGTACTCCGAGTTGAGTTAACAAATTCATATCAGCTTTTCTGGAACCAAATTTTCGGAGTTTCCCATGTTAGAGTAACTCAACTCAGAGTTTGTTAAATCCGCTACCTGGAATACCCTGGTCTGTAAATTTGGCATAACAAAAATAAACTTGAAAATTTGCAAAACTTTACAACAAGGGTGTGAAAGTAGCATAGTTACAGACGGAGAGAGGTCACAAAAACAAATCTGAACTTCCTCTAATCTGATCGGATTTAATAGACCGCTCCACTCAGCAAAGCCGTCTTGGCACAGCTCAGACAACTAAGAAGTCTATCTTGAGTACAGCTTTGCTTCTTATTCACACTCCACCAGCAGGGACGATCAAAATAAGTAAGGTTATATTCCCCACAGACACAGAATGAAAAGACCTTAGGAGACTTACAGTGCATTTGAAAAGTATTCTCAGTGCTTCACATTTTCTACATTATGTAACACCTGTATTGCGCAGGGGTCTACCGAGATGCGTTTTTCAGGACCGATGCTGATACTGATTATAACAGATCAAGTAGACCGATAACCGATATTTTGAACCGATATGTCTAGGTAAAAATGAAAATGAATGTCAAAATTAAGAATAAAAAGGCCTCTGACAAAGACTCTCTTTAAATTATTTTAACCATATCTTTAATTCTGAGAACTGTTAATAATAACTACATTAATAATAACAACAACATCAAAAGTGCAGGGAGCATCCAGCAGCATTCTGTAAACATTTTGTAAAACTTAAAGAAGTCAATTTAAACCACAACAAGCAACAAATGAACAATTAATGAAGAAAAAAAAAAATATATATATTGTTAGATTGGTTTTGAAAATAACCGATACCGATAACCATAAAAATGCTTAATAATGGCGCCGATAATCGGCCAACCCGATAATTGGTTGACCCATAGTATTGCGATATTGATTAAATTCAATTAAATATTGTGTGTAGAACTCCCTCTGAATTCTACAAACAATACCCCATGATGATAATGTGAAAAAAGGTTTATTGAAATTTTTGCAAGTCTATTACAAATAAAAAAGGAAAAAATCACACAGCCTTACCATGCCAAAATGTAGCATATGTGCATCCTGTTTGCACTGATCATCCTTGAGCTGTTTCTACAACTTGATTGGAGTCCACCCCTGGTAAATTCAGTTGATTGACAGAACTGTCCGTCTGGCCACTCTACCATACAGGCCTGATTGGTGGGGTGCCGCTCTGCCTGTATGGTAGAGTGGCCAGACGGAAGCCACTCTTCAGTAAAAAGGCACATGACTGCCCGCCTGGACCGCCTGAAGGACTCAGACCATGAGACACAAAATTCTCTGGTCTGATTAAACAAAGATTTAACTCTTTGGCCTGAATGCCAAGTGTCATGTCTGGAGGTAACTAGACACCGCTCATCACCTGGCCAAAACCATCCATACAGTGAAGCATGGTTGTGGGAGCATCATGCTGTGGGGATGTTTTTCAGCGGTAGGAACTAGGAGACGAGTCAGGATCGAGGCAAAGATGAATGCAGCAATGTACAGAGACATCCTTGATGAAAACCTGCTCCAGAGGGCTCTGGACCTCAGACTGGAGCGAAGGCTCATCTTCCAACAGGACAACAACCATAAGCACACAGCCAAGATAACAGAGGAGTGGCTTCGGGACAACTCTGTGAATGTCCTTGAGTGGCCCAGCCAGAGCCTAGACTTGAACCCGAACATCTCTGGAGAGATCTGAAAATGGCTGTGCACTGGACCCCCATCCAACATGGAGCTTGAGAGGTCCTGCAAAGAAGAATGGGAGAAACTGCCCAAAAATGTGTGCCAAACTTGTAGCATCATACTCAAAAAGACTTGAGGCTGTGATTGCTGCCAAAGGTCCTTCAACAAAGTATTGAGCAAAGGCTGTGAATACTTATATACATGTTATATGTACATTAAACGGATGGATTGATCCATTAACTGATTCAGGTAGCAGCCGTTAATTGCTTTTCCCTGGGATTGAACGGAAAGCGAGTAGACTCAATGTCCTTTGAATGACAGTAGCAACGTTTTGTGTTCTTCCCCTCTGCAAAACTTTGTCCAGACGGGAGTGGATCCGCCCCCTATGCAAGCACCATGCCAGAATGGAGGGGCTGGAGTATTCACCTAGTGGGTCTTCGTTTGTATGAACTGGATGGACATTGAGATTCCTGGAGAATTGCTGAACCTTGGTTTACTCTCCATGAAAACAAACACTAAACAACAGACAAGGCCAACTACCCCCAAAAGTCTCCAGTCAGTAAGTTTGATAAAAAATAAGTCATAGTTTCCCGATTGAATGGTTTGATTGTATATACAACAAAAAAACAGCCCAGCTGTCCTTTTAAAGGGGTCAGATATTTGATTAGGTCTGAGCCATTGGGAGCCAACTAAAACTTAAATACAAGCCTCTTAGATTGTGGAGAGTGTGCAACAGTTAGGAAATGTGGGAGCGACCCTGGTTTGATAGACCCAGCTTCTCCCTGCTCTGTCTTCTACCTGGGAAGGGGGGAGATGAGGTGGATGGCTGTTGCTGGGTGTTTACCTAGTCAACACCTGTTAGCAGGGGCCAAGCATGCTATTATCTCCAGCCGAGGAGAATCTGGCCCTGCAGGCCTGCTGACGGGGCCATAAAACTAGCAGCCTTGGAAAATCTCCTCCCTTCCACAGGCAGTGAAACAGTCGGAATAGGCTGCAGACACTTAACCTGTGAGAAAAGGGAACGAGAGGGTGAGAGAAAGGGAGAGAGATGGAGACAGAGGGGCATTGAGGGAAAGAGGGGGAGGAAGAGAGACAGAAAGAGGGGGAAAGAGAGAGAGAGAGAAGGAAACAGAGGGATGAAGGAGGTAGAGATCAGGAGAAATCCAGGAATCTCTTGGGCCTCTAGCCTTCAGCTCTTCGAGAACAACCTTGGCCCCCAGACTCTTAAAACTATATGGCTTAACACACAATTACTATCATTAGGGTCATTCCGTTTTCAGTTGCCCCTCGTTTACATTTACATGTATTCATTTAGCAGACGATTTTATCCAAAGTGACTTCCAAGAGAGAGCTTTACAAAAAGTGCATAGGTCAATGATCATAAACGAGATAGCCCCAAACATTGCGTGTAGCCAAAAACTTGAAGCATATATTGTGAAAAGCAAATAAGTGCCAATGGGTAGAACCAGAAGAGCATGTAGTCAAACAAATTACAATAAACGACATGATCCTAGTGCTAGAGTGTACCTGGAGGAAAGCAAGCAACAATAATATAGTTCACAGCGAGCACAAATAGTTAAATCAGTTACAACTAACCAACAAGAGCAACAAGTCCTTCAATAATTTACATGATGTTCCTAAAGGAAATAAGCTAACATCTGAACTTTCTTAAAGGTCACATGAAATGAAAACTTCACTTTAGGAGGTTATTTAACATTAATATGAGTTCCCCTAGCCTGCCTTTGGTCCCCCAGTGGCTAGAAATTTCAATAGGTGTAAACCTAGCCTGTAAACCTAGCCCCCCTCCTTGAGTCACCACCTTACCGCGGTGGAGGGGTTTGCGTGTCCTAGTGATCCTGGAAGCTATGTTGTCGGGGGCTTCATGCCCCTGGTAGGGTCACCCAAGGCAAACAGGTTCCAGGTGAAAGACCAGACAAAGAGTGGCTCAAAAAAACCAACCATGAAGAAATACAACAATGGTTCTCAGTTGCCCCTGCCCGGAAGCGGGTCACCGGGGCCCCCCCCTGGAGCCAGGCCCGGGGGTGGGGCTCGATGGCGAGCGCCTGGTGGCCGGGCCTTTTCCCATGGGGCCCGGTCGGGCACAGCCCGAAGAGACAACGTGGGACCCTCTTCCAGTGGGCTCACCATCCGCAGGAGGGGTCATGGGGGTCGGGTGCAGTGTGAGACGGGCGGCGGCCGAAGGCGGGGGCCTTGGCGGTCCGATCCTCGGCTGCAAAAGTTAGCTTTAGGGACGTGGAACGTCACCTCGCTGGCGGGAAAGGAGCCTGAGCTGGTGCGCGAGGTAGAGAGTTTCCGGCTAGATATAGTCGGCCTCGCCTCGACGCACAGCGTGGGCTCCGGAACCAGTCTCCTTGAGAGGGGCTGGACTCTCTTCCACTCTGGAGTTGCCCTTGGTGAGAGGCGTCGAGCTGGGGTGGGAATACTGGTTTCCCCTCGGTTCGGCGCCTGTACATTGGGGTTCACCCCGGTGGACGAGAGGGTAGCCTCCCTCCGCCTTCGGGTGGGGGGACGGGTCCTCACTGTCGTTTGTGCTTATGCACCAAACGGCAGCTCAGAGTACCCACCCTTTTTGGAGTCTCTGGGGGGGGTGCTGGAAAGCGCTCCTCCTGGGGATTCCCTCGTCCTCCTGGGGGACTTCAATGCTCATGTGGGCAATGACAGTGAGACCTGGAGGGGCGTGATTGGGAGGAACGGCCCCCCCGATCTGAACCCGAGTGGTGTTTTGTTGTTGGACTTCTGTGCTAGACACGGTTTGTCCATAACGAACACCATGTTCAAGCATAAGGGTGTCCATATGTGCACCTGGCACCAGGACACCCGAGGTCTCAGTTCGATGATCGACTTTGTAGTCGTGTCATCGGACTTGGGGCCGCATGTCTTGGACACTCGGGTGAGGAGAGGGGCGGAGCTGTCAACTGATCACCACCTGGTGGTGAGTTGGCTTCGATGGTGGGGGAGGACGCCGGTCAGGCCTGGCAGGCCCAAACGTAATGTGAGGGTCTGCTGGGAACGTCTGGCGGAACCCTCTGTCAGAAGGAGCTTCAACTCCCACCTCCGGGAGAGCTTCGATCATGTCTCGGGGGGGGCCGGGGACATTGAGTCCGAATGGGCCATGTTCCGGGCCTCCATTGTTGAAGCGGCTGACCGGAGCTGCGGCCGCAGGGCGGTCGGTGCATGTCGCGGCGGTAACCCTCGGACCCGGTGGTGGACTCCGGAGGTGAGGGATGCCGTCAAGCTGAAGAAGGAGGCCTATCGGACTTTATTGGCTGGTAGGACTCCAGAGGCAGCTGATGTGTACCGGCAGGCCAAGCGGAACGCGGCTTTGGCGGTCGCGGAGGCAAAAACCCGGGCATGGGAGGAGTTCGGCGAGGCCATGGAGAATGACTTCCGAACGGCTTCAAAAAGGTTCTGGACCGCCATCCGGCGGCTCAGGAGGGGGAAGCAGTGCTCTGTCAACACTGTATACGGTGGGGATGGTGCGCTGCTGACCTCGACGGGGGACGTCCTGGATCGGTGGAAGGAATACTTCGAAGACCTCCTTAATTCCACCAACACGCTTTCCGACGTGGAGGCAGAGTCTGGGGACATCGGGGGGGGCCCTTCTATCTCTGGGGCTGAGGTCGCCGAGGTGGTTGAAAAGCTCCGCGGTGGCAGGGCCCCTGGGGTGGATGAGGTCCGCCCGGAGTTCCTTAAGGCTCTGGATGTTGTAGGGCTGTCTTGGTTGACACGACTCTGCAACATCGCGTGGACATCGGGGACAGTGCCTCTGGACTGGCAGACCGGGGTGGTGGTTCCCCTCTTTAAAAAGGGGGACCGGAGGGTGTGCTCCAACTTTAGGGGGATCACACTCCTCAGCCTCCCTGGGAAAGTCTATTCAGGGGTCCTGGAGAGGAGGGTCCGTCGGATTGTCGAACCTCGGATTCAGGAGGAGCAATGTGGTTTTCGTCCTGGCCGTGGAACAGTGGACCAGCTTTATACCCTCCGCGGAGTCCTGGAGGGTACATGGGAGTTCGCCCAACCAGTCTACACATGTTTTGTGGATTTGGAAAAGGCGTTCGACCGTGTCCCTCGGGGGCTCATGTGGGGGGTGCTCCGAGAGTACGGGGTACCGGATTTCCTGATCGGGGCTGTCCGGTCCCTGTACGACCGGTGCCAGAGTTTGGTCCGCATTGCCGGTAGTAAGTCGAACTTGTTTCCGGTGAGGGTTGGACTCCGCCAGGGCTGCCCTATGTCACCGATTCTGTTCATTACCTATATGGACAGAATTTCTAGGCGCAGCCAGGGTGTTGAGGGGGTCCGGTTTGGTGACCTCAGGATCGGGTCGCTGCTTTTTGCGGATGATGTGGTCCTGTTGGCTTCATCGGGCCGTGACCTTCAGCTCTCACTGGAGCGGTTCGCAACCGAATGTGAAGCGGCTGGGATGCGAATCAGCACCTACAAATCTGAGGCCATGGTAATCGACCGGAAAAGGGTGGAGTGCCATCTCCGGGTCGGGGAGGAGATCCTGAACCAAGCGGAGGAGTTCAAGTATCTCGGGGTCTTGTTCACGAGTGAGGGAAGAATGGAGCGCGAGGTCGACAGGCGGATCGGTGCGGCGTCCGCAGTGATGCGGGCTCTGCATCGGTCCGTCGTGGTGAAGAAGGAGCTGAGTCGAAAGGCGAAGCTCTCTATTTACCAGTCGATCTACGTTCCTACCCTCACCTATGGTCACGAACTATGGGTAGTGACCGAAAGAACGAGATCGCGAATACAAGCGGCCGAAATGAGCTTTCTCCGTAGGGTGTCCGGGCTCTCCCTTAGAGATAGGGTGAGAAGCTCGGTCATCCGGGAGGGGCTCAGAGTAGAACCGCTGCTCCTCCGCGTCGAGAGGAGCCAGCTGAGGTGGCTCGGGCATCTGATTAGGATGCCTCCTGGACGCCTCCCTGGTGAGGTGTTCCGGGCACGTCCCACTGGGAAGAGGCCCCGGGGAAGACCCAGGACACGCTGGAGGGACTATGTCTCTCAGCTGGCCTGGGAACGCCTTGGGGTCCCCCAGGAAGAGCTGGCGGAAGTGGCCGGGGGGAGGGAAGTCTGGGCCTCCCTGCTTAGGTCGCTGCCCCCGCGACCCGATCCCCGGACAAGCGGCAGATGACGACGACGACGACGACGACGACGTAAACCTAGCCCTGGGTATTCTTCTCTGCCTTGGAGAAAATAAAAGCTCAAACGCTCGGTTAGAATATCTGCTCCTTGTGACATCACAAGGAGGAAGGTTACCTCCCATCTCTCTGCTTAGCCCGCCCAGATAATCTGGCCCGCCCATGAGAAACTGAGCTATGACCTTGCAAGTGTTTTTATCCTCGAGAGACATCATGGCTTGCAAACGAACAAAGCATTACATTTGTATCAGTTTGGATGAACAAAAGAAAACAAAAGTATTTTTACAGTGAAGACCCAGTGTCTTAATTTTATTTTCTCTGGAAATGCGTCGACACAACTTCCCAAAGTTTTGTATGTCTCCGCCAAACATTTCAGCCATAACTGTTTCCTCAACTTGAGCTAATACAAAGCTGGCCTTGCTGAAATTAAATTCTGGATCAGTACTAACTCTCCTTGGTCCAGCTACAAACCTCGGACAAGTAAGTTAACTAACGCTATATTATTTTGTTGCTTTACGGTATATGTTTACCGAACTTGCTCAGATGAGAATTGGGAAAATTCAAGGCATCTTACTGCAACGGGGCTACGAGCCATTGCGATACATCCATTGTAAACATTAGTGCATGGTGCTGCCTCTTTCCTCCTCATTAGCATTTAAAGCTACAGACACAGAAACAGCGCGTCTTGAGGAAAGCTCATTGTGGGACTGCTTGTAGTGGCTGTAATTATGCACAAAGGCTGAATTTTGGGGAGGAGACTTAGGGACCACTAAGGCCTATATAAAAGCATCCAAAAACAGAATATCATGTGACCTTTAAGTGCTGGTGTATTCCCGGAACAAGTGGGTCTTTAACCTTTTCTTAAAGGTGGCCCTGGTCAGGCCCTCATGTACGTACATTTGCAAATGTAGCGTTATCAGTCCCATGGCCATCCCGCAGATAGCGCACACTGTGATACTTCAGTTTACGTCGTACTTACCAAACCTGCAGTTCATCGGGTAATCAGCGCTTTTTTCCGCCCACTATACCGTAAATTGCGAACATTTAAACGCGCAATTGAATGGGCCTCCTTCTCTCTTTCTATCATGGATCAGCCACAAAGGTCAAAACAGCGAAAACAAAGATTTAGGCCGAATCCCAATACTCTGTCTTACCCCTACCCCTTACCCCTAGCCCTTCGTTTTGCTCGTTCCCATGAGAGTAAGTGTGGTCCCAATACTCTTTTTGAGCTAGGGGTAGGGTTAAGACGAAGGGGTATATTCCCCTTAAAACCAAGTAAGGTCGGAAGCTTACTTGAAACCTAGCGGTATGTGAACACGGCGCTACCTGCAACAATGGCGAACAGATCATCCAGAGAGTCCCATAAATGTAATATTTTCGTCTCATTTCATAGGGCTATGTAGCCCTTACCCCGCAGTTTTAAGACATAAGGGCTAGGGTTAAACGTCGGGAGTCGGATGGCTGAGCGGTGAGGGAGTCGGGCTAGTAATCAGAAGGTTGCTGGATCGATTCCCCGCCGTGCCAAATGACGTTGTGTCCTTGGGCAAGGCACTTCACCCTACTTGCCTCGGGGGGAATGTCCCTGTACTTACTGTAAGTCGCTCTGGATAAGAGCGTCTGCTAAATGACTAAATGTAAATGTAATGTAAATGTAAGGGCTAGGGTTAAGGGGTAAGACAGAGTATTGGGATTCGGCCTTAGTGATAATGAAATTGATGTGCTTGTTCATGAGGTAACAGCAAATTTTAATATTATACATGGCTGGAATTTCACACCGACACACGAAATTACAATTTCCAGTAACTGTAATGTTGCATGGCTGCTTAATCTGTAACACGTAATGATTTTGTGTTCACTCAACTGAAAAAGTGTGATCCTTATGGCAAAAATCCTTTGAGCTTGTGTCCTTGGCCTATGTCTTCGTCTTGCTTGGATCACTGCTGCCATTTCACCTGGAGGCATATGCGAAGAGCCCCGCATCCTGGTTTACACCGCTTTTAAGAGGCGCAGAATTTTCACCGCAAAATAGAGGTGCGCTTTCACGGGCGTTTTTTGTACATAACGCGGAATACATAATTAGGCGCACTTTACGCATCCCCTCCCATCTCTTTATGGGAAACTCACACTTTCCCCCTGACCCTCCCGTGAATGCATATGCATGACACGGAAAAGCGCAATTTGCAATTTTATGTCCCCGCGGCAGGCAGTCTGCGCTTTTACCTCAGTGCGGCATGCTTGTACATACCTCGCCATGCTTTTATGCGCACATTACAAAACAAATACGATTGAAATTGGCGCCAAAATGTTAGTACATGAGGCCCTCAATATCTCTGATGGAGGTGGGGAGATGATTCCACCATTGGGTTTGGAGCGGGAGCTCTTGAGAGGTGGGGCCACCAGACCGTTGTCAGAAGACGACCGTAGGTGACGGGTGGGGGTGTAAGGCTGCAGGAGAGACTTGGTGCAGTCCCATTAACCGCTCGGAAGGTCAGTACCAGGGTCTTGAATCTGATGCTGGCCGTGATGGGTAGCCAGTGGAGGGAGATGAAGAGTGGGGTGACATGGGAGTGTCTGGGTAGGTTGCGCATGCTGGGAGACCGGCGAGAAGCGAGTTGCAGTAATCCAACTTGGAGAGGACAAGTGCTTGGACTAGCAGCTGGGTGGAATGCTCAGACAGGTATCTCCTGATCTTCCGGATGTTGTAGAGGGTGAATCTACACGACCAGGAGACTGCAGCAATGTGGGCCGTGAGGGTGAGCATGTCATCCATGGTAACCCCGAGGTTCCTGGCAGAGGATAAAGGAGTCAATGTCGCAGATCCCAGGGTGGCTTACATATTGAAGAGGTTTTTATTTGCCCTAATATTTCATTTTGCGTGTTCGTTTTATGCATACAACAAGCATGCAACATATCTTCATTGGTTCAGTTAATATGTTAAAGGAGCTCTCTTAATGATAAGATCAGTCTCTTACCAGACATGATTAAGATGATCACATGGTGGGATAGAGCGACCATAGAGATTATACCGTTAAAGTTGTGTCTTTCACAGGGAGCACCGTTTTACTAACCCTGAGCCGTGCTGCTCCAACATTGCGATTGGCAGTTATTTTCTTCCATCTCCAGTAGAAAGCAAGTCAGACACTTTTACAAACAAAAATGTAAAAAAGAAAGTGAGAAAGTTCCATTTTGTTTATTTCCCCCCTGCCTTCTTTGTGCTAAACTAACACTGTGTTATTTTCCCTTCCCACCTAGGCCTTTATTTGGCCACCTATGGCGGCTTTCTTTCATGTTGTTGCCACAATGTTGACTAGCGGGTTTGATCGATGTGTGTCTAGGCCCGTTGATGTGTAGTTTTGTTTCCAAATATAACAATAAATACCTAAATATATTGTCGTTGTTTCCTTTCAAGGCTGTCCTGGGGCAAAGAAAACAGAGTTTCTGACAAGTGTTCTTGACGCACTGTCAACCGACATGGTGCATGCTGTCACAGACCCAGCAGCCGCTGGCAGGTTAGATGCTGTATCTGTTTATGTGTTTATTGAATGGCTGAATGTACTACTGTGCGACTTACTGTTGACTTTGAACTTGACCACCAGCATGCTGGAGCCAGACCCCAGTCATACCCTGGAGGAGAGAGTGGTTCACTGGTACTTTAGCCAGCTGGACAAAAACTCCAGCGGAGACATAGGCAAGAAAGAGATCAAGCCTTTCAAACGCTTCCTGCGCAAGAAGTCTAAGCCCAAGAAATGTGTGAAAAAGTTTGTGGAGTACTGTGACATCAGCAACGACAAGGCCCTGTCACTGCAAGAGCTAATGGGATGTCTGGGCGTCACCAAGGAAGAAGGTGAGACACATATTACACACACAAACAGCCACACAAAAATACACAAATATAACACACACAAACACAGACACATATTGCACATATAAAAACACACAGTAATACCCAAACACACAACTAGACATGCAAACGCACACAAACATGCACAAATGAAAACACACACACATGATGTACAGTACAAAATGTACATATTTATAGTGAACACATATAAAGGAAGCAGCCACATATTTTACATACAGCACACAAACTCCTCTAAAGCGTTAAGATAGCACATCTGAGGAGCATCTAAGTTAATATTATGTAATCTTACCAAAGGTTAATGAGGTTGTACTTTTGTTTTCAGGGACAAAAACAGGTGAAGGTGTATCCTCAAGTAAACTGGTGAGTAGTCACTACAATTATCTGACAAATCATGTGGAATGTTGAGGTTATCAACTCCCTCTGTCTGTTACAATAACTAAATAAAAAAACACTGGCTCTGACACTAAAAAGCAAGATGAGGTGATACTGAATAATAGTGAGTGTTATTAGTTTGCTATATTAGTGCCATTTTTGCAATACTGTGTTTCTTCTCTTTTTCTTCAGAATCCGTCAAAGAAGCAAGGCTGAGGCAACAACACAGATTTTGCCTCCCCATCCCATTCTGCCCTTATCAATCGGAAATGGAAAGCATAGTATTTGCACTTTGTACTTTAAAGAAATGTAAATTCACTTTGTAGAATTAAGGTATTTAAACAGACTGCTGAATATGTGAATTATGTAGTTAGCTTTTTTATGTCTTTACACAAATAATTTAACACATACAATGTATGTGTCTTGTGTGTCTAAAAACACTTTTCAAGAGTTGTATAAGATGTTAGTTCTGTGTCACTCCTGTTGTTTTTCTTTGTTCTGTTATAGATATTAATGCTGATATATGGATATTTTGTGATGTGGCTGAAACCTTAACTTACGCCTGTCCACATCTCTTACTCACTGAGCTATAGCACCCCCACCAACGCTTTGTACAGCTGCTTGTCTTAAACATGGATTGTCATCAAATCAAATTGTAAAAACATTGATTCATGTTTATTAGAAATAAATAACTATTTTATACATTGCTGTATTGTGTGTGGTATAGTAATTATAATCAAGCAGTGCATACTGTCCTTGCAGCAAAGACGTGAAAACAGTGAAAGTTGCAATAAAAAGTTGCGAATTTCCCTCTTTGTAATTATAATCGAGTTATTGGTTGAAAAATAAGTAATTAATTAACAAACATTCATTAAATAATAAAACCATTGAGAAATGGTCCCCTAAATAACCTTACCAACATGCCAAACAAAAGATAACCAGGACTACAAAAATGTAGCAAAATAGGCTTTACTTATCCACAACATAAAACAGATACCTGTGGAATTATTAGGGCAAAATTCAAGTATTCATAGATGCCACCTGCGTCACTTCCAAACAGACCGCCGCTATATGCACTACCGATCTTGCCCAGTATGGCCGCCCACACTGCCGATTTCAATGAAAAAGAGAGATATGTCCAAAAAATTCAATTTTAGGCTCAGATCCTTAGCCTATTTGTTACCCCCAGTTTTCTTTGGTTCCTTATCTGCCCCAGGCTTGTCCCAATTGGCTTTCCATGACAGAGCTATAAACATTTATCTTGTGCATAACCCCTTCCCATCCAGTGGGGATAGCTTGAAGGCTTTCAAGAGTATGGATGCTTATCAATATGCTGTGGCTGGATGGGTGAATGACGTGAAAGTGCGGCACCTGGCCACCAAGGACTTATATTTAATCATGGGAAAGTTATTTGTTATAAAAAAAAAATCAAATTTATGATTTTGTAGGTAGTTTACTCTGACTAGGTAGCGAGTTGTTAGCTAAGTGGCTAACAGCTTGCTAGCACTCATCTTAGTCCCACTTAGCTCACGGCTAGTTGTCATTAATCTTGACAATGTTAATGTCAGATGCAGGGCTTGACATTAACTTTTTGAGGCACTTACATTCTATGCACAAAAGTCACTTGTCCGAAACCTTTAAATAGCCTGACCTAGTGAAACGGGCAAAACTAACCTGGCTAACGGAGGTCAGTTTCTCAGGCAAATGACGAATGAAACAGGCTCGGTTAAATAAATCCAAGATTCTGGCTATCTTCGGTAGGCTTGTATCTACCAAAAGCAGTCCTCCCTGACGTTTTTGGTGTAGAATGGAGTGAAATACAACATTGTGAATACTGCCAGTGATCGCCCGAGTCTGACTCTGAGGCTAATGTCAAAACAGTGTAACCGGGCGACCAAGGCATGGCTGCCGCCTACTACTATGCGGGCAACGCATTCTCACTCAAATTTCAAGACTTTCGTGATCCAAATCAAAATTCTGATGCGACAGATCAGTGGGGAATCGCGTTCTCTTAAAGGCTGTCCTCCTCAACCTTGTAAGAGCAGAATTCACTGAGATGAACTTCACCGAAACACAGAGGAAAAAAGCTAGCAACTTTAAAATCGGTTAGATAGACGTAATGAGTGGCACTGCACATAACGTTAAGTAACATGGCATTTTATTATGTTTGAGGTATAACTTGTCCAGTGGGGCAAATACATTTAGCTTCCACTTGCCCTACAAAAAAAATCCACTTGTCCTGGAAAAGCGGATGAGATGTGTCGAGCCCTGAGATGTGTTTATATTCAAAGAACATGAAGGGAACGAGCCCTACAGAAGGTTTACAGAAGGTTTACAGAAGATTTACGACTCCAACTATTATTATGCTTATCCATTATAACAATAGTAGGAGAATTAGCCTTTAGTCTTTTAGTATGGAATTAAATACCAGTCCGGGGTTCCTCTTTCGGCTGTTGTTGCAGCCAATTGCACAACATATTGCAGGCATTATGTTGGTTTAGATGTTTCCCTGCTCTAACACACCTGATTCAAATGAATGGTCGTTAACAGGTTTCTGCAGAGCTGGATAACGACCCATTCATTTGAATCAGGTGTGCTGGGGCAGGGAAACATCTAAAACATGCAGGACAGGGGGTCCCGAGGACTAGGGTTGGGAACCACTGCCTTAACGGGTTAAATAGGGTTATAGAAAAAAAGTGTCATGCTGTTGTTTTGTTATGTAAACGTTCTATAAGCGGTTTCTAAATATAAACCGCACCACCACAAGAAAAATTTAAAATCTATAAACCACGGTTTTATTTCCGAAAAATGCAGTAGTCAATGTTAAATATGTTAAATGTTATATATGGGATAGGTAAAGCTCAGTGGTTGAGCATTTGTCTGCAGATCAAGAAGCCCCAAATCCCCTCTGCTCTGGATAAAAGTGTTTGGTAAATGAATATATTGTCATCTTAAATCAAATGACTACTAGACCATAACTTAGCTAATGTTACACCCCAACTTAGTCAATGTTATACCATGACTTTGTCAGGCCTGTAAACCGTGGGTCCCAAAAGGGATAATCAACAAGGGTAATCCACACAGGAAAAACAAAAAACAAAGGAAAGTCCGTGTCTGGCTACTGTGAGCTTCACAGAGCGGAGCAGTCAGTATAGTCCATGAAATAATCCACAACGAAAAAAAGGTATATCCCAAACTCAGACAAAAGAAACAGTAATCCACGGCAGCGGCGTTCTCACCTACTTCAGTTCACATGTGTTCACGAGAATCCATGACGAAATGAATGAGGAGGGCCTTCCTGTCCTTAAATAGGAAGTCAGTGACAGGTGACAGGTGAAAGGGGTGTCCTAAGATATGCGTCGCCCTCTGGAGGAGCGGCGGACATGCACAGATGTGACAATACAGTTGGAGTGACTGATAAATGTTTTGTCAGACCACCAGTTGTGCCACTCCTATTCCCAGCTCCACTGGCCTTGGTCATTGTGGGGACCATGTTAGTTCCGTGCCCAGAAAAACATGGGCTTTCCAGTCATGCAATTGTCTAATTCGGCAACATATTGGAGAAACTGTTACCACAGGGGTATTTGTCAAGGTAATCCTGTCTATGCTTGTTTGTCACAAAACACCTGCAAACCCCACCCCAAACTTGAAACAATAACCATCCTCTCTACTCAACTCCTTTGACACCTCACATTCCTCACCAACACAATATGAAAGCCACGCCATGTGTAATTTGGATTCCCCATGGGTTCAGGGAACATGCAAACACTGTTAACTACTTGCCGTGGACTCAATGTAATTTTTCCTCATGTCTTCCCAATGGGTTTGAGTGGTGGGGCGTGGAGAGTGATGGAGGAGCTCAAGAAACACATTCAAATGTTTTGCTGCTGTCTCTAAGAGTCTCAGACTGGCAGTGTCTAGGCCCCTCGACCTCCCCTCTTGCCCCCTCACCATCACCCCCCTCTTCCCTGTCCTCTCACATGCATAAACAGTGTCTCTGAGTACAGAGATTCTATTGAGCTGGGCTGTGTGGGCACAGTTTGTGTGCTTTAATGGGCAAAGAAGAGGCACCCGATCTCACCGCTGGCAGGCTTTGGCCAGCAGGCTGTGGACTCATGAAGAAATTACTGTCAGAAGTGGGGGTGGAACGGTACACTGAAGTCACGGTTCGGTTCGTACCGCGGTTCAGACATCACGGTTCGGTACGAGTTCGGTACAATGGGGGGAAAAGCAAAACAAAAATGCAGAAGCAGGGCTCTAGACTAACTACTGTACTTGCAAGTCTTAGCTAAATGTATGATGCGCTTGTCGATCAGTCCTCCTACACCACGACACGATAGGCTACTAGCTGAGCAACAGTGCAAACACAGGCAGGGATACAGTAGCAGCAACGCCGGCCCTGGTCCCTTGCATATACAACAAAACACGGACGTTGATGGAGCGCGAGTTGTCAGCTGCACCCTCCGTTTCACTAACGACTGATGGTTGGACTTCTCGTGCAACCGAAAGCTACCTCACGGTGACTGCTCATTTAATTGACTGAGTGGGAAATGAAAGCGTCAGTTCTACAGACACGGCCCCTGTATGAGCAGCACACAAGCACTCACCTAGCTGAAAAGCTACAGAAGGTCGTGGCAGAGTAGAAACTAGAGAGGCCTGGAAATTTTGAATTCATTGGGTGTGTACAACGTCAGCACACGTTAGCAACAACTCATAGTTACTACGCTCTGGATAAAAGCATCTGCTAAATAAATGACTAAATGCACGTTCTAGTAAGACAGCAATATCAGCGATCCCTTTGCATTAGTACCGCAGCTAAAAGTTTAGGAAAGTTTAGGCTATTTTTCGCTATACTTACACTACAAACATTCATATTAAGCACTAGCATTGCATAGGCTACGTCTTTAGTGCTGCTGCAGCTGCTAGCTATATCTGATTCACTCAGGCACAGCTCGGCAGGTGGCGGCGCCAATCAGTTTCAGAGCTAAGGCGGGGCTACAGATTGTCCCTAAAGAACACGAATATCTTACAGTAGTTCCGCATTACATTAATTAATTAATTAGTTTTATTTTATTTATTTTTATACCGTGTATTCTCCGTGTAATTTCACGAACCGAACCGTGACGCCCCTACCGTATGGTTCGGTACGAATACATGTACCGTTCCACCCCTAGTCAGAAGCCATCAGAGCTTTAATGGCCTCTGGCGCTGCTGAGCTTCCTCCCTCACCCTCGCCTCTCTACTCACCTCCCCCTTCAACCCCACCTCCTGCCTCACCCTCTCCTCCCTCCTCACCCGTAGCCTCCCTCCACGCCCACACCTTTCTCACCCTCGCCTCCCTCCATACCCTCACTTCTTTCCTCACATTCCTCCTCACCATAATCTTCAACCCCTTCCGACCCTCACCTTCTTCCTCACCCTCGCCCCCCCCCACATCCTCATCTCTTTCCTCACCTTCCCTCTCACCTTCACCCTCCTCTGACCCTTACCTGCTTCCTCACCCTCACATCCCCCTTCATCCTCACCTTCATCCTCACCCTCGCATCTCCCCTCGACTTCACCTCCGTCCTCACCCTCACATCCCCCATCACACTCGCATTCACCTTAATCTCCCTGTTTACCTTCACACTTACCCTTCTTACCCTCACCCTGAACTCTGACTTCAAGGTGCTAACAGTTTAGGGGCCCTATCTTGCACCCAGTGCAATTGACTTAGTCAACGACGCAAGTGTCATTCCTAGTTTGCACTCGACGCAAAGCCAACTTTTCCCTCCACAGACGCAAATCGAAATGACTTTGCGCTCCCATGGCGGTTCAGCAAAAAAGGAGGCGTGTTCTGGCGCAAACGTTCCCTGGTGTTATTTTGCAGTTTCCAAAAAAAAATTCCGCCACTGACCAGGAAAAACGTGGTCCAAAGTCCAAAGGCGCAAGCTTGGTCCGTGCGCACTGCTGGCGAGGCCAGGGTCTTCTTTCTGCGAAGCTACGTTACATTGTTTTGATATATGGCGTGTTACATTTCTTCAATGATTACAAAAAGATTTTCATGAGAAATCTCTATGTAGGTGAACTTGATTTGTAACAATTGTGGCAATTTCCTACCACGCCTGTTTAACCGAAGCTAATTTGGGTGGGTTTCTTCTCCCATCTCCATCAGGATCAGAATCAGAATTTGGTTTACTAGCCATGTAGGAGTTACACAAACAATTTAATGTGGTAGGAAGGCGCAAACAATAAACATACAGGCCCTACCGTTTCTTAAATTAAGTAAAAAAGTACATTAGTTCAACTAATTCTAAACCATTTAAAAATATAATAATTTTATATATTAAAATATATATAAAAAAAAGAATTTGAATGAGCAGCATGAGCGGGCAATTTAGTGCAATGAAAACTGCTCTGCTTTTCCCATACAATGTAATTTCTCTATCTTTTACGGCCCTGACGAGAACGTCGGTCTCCTCGGCTGTGAACCGCTCCTGGTGTGCGCCTGGCAAATTCGCCGTTATAATAGCAATCCGCCATGGAACAAGCGCTGCTCTTAAAAGGAATGTGAGATGATGCTCTGATTGGTTTATTGCATGTTACGCCCAAACCACACCCATTAGTAATGTAGCTCCTTCAGACCAACCCATTTTAGATATGCGCCAGACGCAAAGTCATTTATCCCGCCGGTATAAAAGCAATAGTGGCGGAGTCCCGCCCACAAAGTTACTTGCGCTTTGCGTTTTGATACTTGCGTTTCAGATCGTCAAAATAGGATCGTCTGTATAGAGCCATGCCATGATCAGTGAAATAACAATAGGGGGCTTTGGAAATTCAGGAGATTTGTACCTACTAACCTCCTTGAGTTATTATACAAGTTCTTTCAACAGACAGTACTCCCTTGAAAAGCACTACCTCTTCAACAAACTATGGCACAATTGAACTGCTCTGTAAATTTCAGCTCCTTTCATGTGTGGCCAATTACAGTGCCCTCCAAAAGTATTGGAACAGTGAGGCCAATTCCTTTATTTTTGCTGTAGACTGAAAACATTTGGGCTTGACATCAAACGATGAATGTGAAACCAGAGATCAACGTTTCAGCTTTTATTTCCAGGTATTTACATCAGGATCTGATGCACAAATTAGAAAATATCACCTTTTTGTTCGAACCCACCCATTTGTCACGTGAGCAAAAGTATTGGAACATGTGACTGACAGGTGTGTTTTGTTGCCCAGGTGTGTCCTATTACATACATTATTCAATCAATAAATACCACTGAATGTCTACACTCAGGTTCAGATTGGGTAAGATAGGTTTTGTCTATGCAGACTGTATTCAGAGGTGAAAACAACATGAAAACCAGAGCGCTGTCTTTGGGTGAAAAACAAGCAATTGTGAGTCTTAGAGAAGATGGAAAATCAATCAGAGCCATTGCAGAAACATTGGCCATAGCCAGTACAACCATTTGGAATGTCCTGAAGAAGAAGAAAACTACTGGTGTACTAAGTAACAGACGTCGAACAGGTAGACCAAGGAAAACATCAGCAGTTGATGACAGAAACATTGTAAGAGCTGTAAAGAAAGACCCTAAAACAACTGTTAGTGAGATCAGCAACAACCTCCAGATGGCAGGAGTGAAGGTATCACTATCTACTGTTCGCAGAAGACTTCATGAACAAAAGTACAAGGGCTACACCAGAAGATGCAAACCACTCATTAGCAAGAAGAATAGGAAGGCCAGGCTGGAATTTGCCAAAAAGTACAGAGATGAATCTCAAAAATTCTGGGACAAAGTTTTATGGACTGATGAGACAAAGATTAACTTTTACCAAAGTGATGGAAAGGCTAAAGTTTGGAGAAAGAAAGGAACTGCTCATGATCCCAAACACACAAGCTCATCTGTGAAACACGGTGGAGGTAATGTCATGGCTTGGGCTTGCATGGCTTCTTCTGGGACGGGCTCATTAATCTTCATTGAGGATGTAACACATGATGGCAGCAGCAAAATGAACTCGGAAGTCTACAGAAACATTTTGTCTGCCAATTTAAGGAAAGATGCAACCAAACTGATTGGCAGAGCCTTCATCATGCAGCAAGATAACGACCCAAAACACACTGCCAAAACAACAAAGGAGTTCATCAGGGGCAAGAAATGGAAGGTATTAGACTGGCCAAGTCAATCTCCAGACTTAAACCCTATAGAGCATGCATTTTACCTGCTTAAGAGGAGACTGAAGGGAGGAACCCCACAAAACAAACAACAACTGAAAGAGGCTGCAGTGAAAGCCTGGGAAAGCATCAAAAAGGAAGAATGCAAAAGTTTGGTGACGTCAATGGGTCACAGACTTGCTGCAGTTATTGAAAGCAAAGGATTTGCAACTAAATATTAAGTCTTATTCACTTAAATATGTTTTAAGTATATCTGTTCCAATACTTTTGATCACATGACAAATGGGTGGATTCAAACAAAATGTGATATTTTCTTAGTTGTGCATCAGATCCTGATGTAAATACCTGGAAATAAAAGCTGAAACGTTGATCTCTGGTCTCACGTTCATTATTTGATGTCAAGCCCAAATGTTTTCAGTCTACAGCAAAAATAAAGGAATTCGCCTCACTGTTCCAATACTTTTGGAGGGCACTGTATATAATGACATTGGTTGAGGTGTTTCACCCAATAGTGCTTTTTTTTTTACAAATACAGTTAGTAGAATGTGAGGTGCCAGAGAAATGTAAAGGAGACATTCTCCGCTTGTTGGATGAATTGTGCAACATTTTTTTTATTTATGTCTCACAGCTGAATGGAGACTTTGCCAAGTTCAGGGTCTGGCCTGACATCAGAATTTCACATAGTGATAAAGAGGCTTTTGTTTAAATCAGATACAAATACGGAGGAAGACAATTTCTCATACAAAGACAATGATATGGACAATTACAATACATTTCCATTGGATTTGAAATACATGCACACGCACAGACACCCAAGTACACACACACATGCACAAGTGCATACACACACAAGCACAGTCACCCACACAAATGCACACACATACACATATGGACAAACAAGACTTATCTTTAATAAATCTGATTTGTGGCTTGATTTGTGGTACCTGTAAATAATCATTAGCTAATTAAATTCCTTTTTGTCTGCCAAATGTGAAATCTGCAGTTCAACAAATATTTAAAGTAAGAGTACTTGATTTAGGCAAGTTTGTTCACAGCATTCCATGAAAAATTTGCTTTGGACTTTTAAAGAAAAAAAGTCAAATATATGGTATAAGTAGCCAAGACAAGTGCATGTTTTCTGGGTTTTGTCTCTTGAAACAGTTTATCCCATTGTTCTCTCTTCTCTATCTCTTTCTTTCTCCCAACTTTGTCTCTTTTCCTCTCTTCCTTTCTCCCACTTCACCGTCTCCTTCACCTCATCCCTCAGAAATATACCCTTCATATTTGGCCATAACAATATTTGCCTTCATTTTTTAATGATTGTGGGGATTAAACCTCCCAGCTCAGGGGTGGTGCTGAGGGGGGGGGGGGGTCCTTTAATCTCATTCACACAAAGTCTACCTTTGGCATAGCGGTATCCCGTTTGAGCCTGACCAAATGGAATTAATAGCAGTGCAGAGAAAAGGGGCAATGGTGGGATAGATATAGGGGGAAGGGGAAGAAATGGGAGGGTTGGGCTAAACTGGGGGGATTAACAGGGTGACTTCTCCCCAGGAATGTTCCACTGACAGCCAAGACCCTCCCACCCACAGCTGCCTGCCGCAGACAGGTGCATGGCTGAGACGACAAGAAGGCAGGAGGGGAGGGAGGAGTGGAGGGTGGGAGAAGGCAAAGGGGGGAGAGGGAGGGAGGAGGATGGGGTAAGGTGTAAGAAGGGGTGAGGGGGAGGGGAGAAAGTAAGAAAGAAAACATTCCATCACACAGAGACACGGACTGACAAGGATATAAATAAACAATTCAGCCCAGATATTCTTGAGCGCTTCAAAGCTAACAGTCACTCAATATGCCAAAAGGGGGTTATCACCTGTCCCTGGGCCAGGGGCCATTCTGTGCATTCACTGGGGAGGAAAAGAGCAGGCTTATTGTCAACACTGCTGACAATTTTGGGGAATTGTAGGGTTTTCTCTACACCTCAGTGACGGTGACATGGACAACTGAACAGACATGTTCATGGATACTCCTTAAATCTATGAAATTCTGAAACACATCATTTAAATGTAGATGGATATGTCTCACATCACCTTGTGTGTATTTTATGTCAGAGGAGTAAAACTGCCAAATCCATCTGCATAGATTTGGCTGGATTGCTGCCATGACCAAAGACCAACTATTCAACCCCTTTTCACTGAACTATCCTATGAGCTTTGTGGCTGATAAGCAGCATGTGCTTCCCTGATCATTCCATTTGAGGTGTGTATGCAAAACAGATAAGCACCATTAGTGGAACACCAGCAGGTGAATGCATTTGTCTTGCCATAATTTATGCTTGGGAATGTACTAGAGCTTGCCTGTGCTTGTGGCGCAATGTTAAGCATTACTCTGCAGAAATCGAGGACAAAATATGTTTTTTCTTTCTCTCTTTATTACTCGGATGAAAACTGTCCTCAACTGTGTCAACACACAGTAATAGTCATGGAAACATCAAATAACGTACAATTTCTGTTGAACTTGCCCTGATTCTGGTAGAACTAAGATGTTGTCTTCTTAAGACATCCCTCACATACCTTCCTGTACTTTGAAGCTATGGGGAACCGACCCGCCAGTGTTAGTCTGATGGTGCCTCTAAGATGTTTGATTGATAGAGGGTCTCTGAAACAGTTTCCTTTGTTTCTTGGTGCCCGGGGGTTGGGGGGTGACCTGCCCCATCATGTCTCTCCCATTCTCAGGGCCAACCCGTCTGTGTAAACATGCTATGACGGCTGGGGACAACATGCTGCTCAGGTTCTGGGACCTGTAGTCATATGAGGGTCAAAGGTTGTAAAGGGAGGTGCCGCTGGAGTCCAGGTGGACATACTGCCACCTCAGTCACACCCCTGAGGGAGGATGTTGGGTTTACTGACAGAATCTCAGCTTATGAATGGGAAGCATTGCAGGTGTCACATCCAACAAACAAATGTAGACTTTGTGGAGTTTTTGTAGTTTCAGGAAGCCCAGGTTTTACTCCCAAGTATGAAAAAATCCCTATGACCCCTGGCTCTGACTCTGTGAGAAAAGCAATACCTGAAGTGTTGTCAGTGGTGCCTTCCAGTCGTCCCTGTGATGTAGGGTGGATTTACACTTGGCTGCTGCAGGGAAGAGGCTGCTGTTGACAAAGCAGGTGTGTCCCAACATACCCCACCATCCAGGCTGTTGTGGGAATATCATGCAGGCGTGTCAACAGACAACCAGACAGGACTTTGTACTTTCCCTGGAAGAACAACAGTCAGAAATCTGCACTCCCCACTACCTACTGTCCTCTCCCCCTGACACCCCAGTCTGGTTAATTACTGAGCAAAGGCTCCGAAGACATTCAAAACACTCTGGCTCCTTACCCAAGCAAAATATGTATTTCCTTTCTACAAATACAGTGGAGCCACTGGAGTACAAAGTCAGTATACAAGAACTACCTCTAAAGGTTCAACAAACAAACACACACAGACACACACACATCCCATCCAAGGTGCATGTGGAACAGTTCCTTTGACAAGATCCTTGCCTCTGTCTGAACCCCCCACCCCGCCCCTCCCTCCCCTCTTCCCTCTGTCTGCTGCATACTGTTCTCATGCTGCTCTAATCTTTTCCCTCACTCTCTCTGTGGTGAAGAAGGTGATTTCATTAATTATTAGATCTGCCGAATCCAGTAAAGCTACAAATCATCAAGGCCTTGTGGTCACTTTGTTCATACTCTGTGAGCAGTCAGCCGCTGTAATCCGCACTGAAAAGCCCCTGAAAGAGGCTCTTGTTGCTCCTGCGCACCACCCCCTGCCCTCCTCACTCCCCACCCCCTACTCTCCCTCCCCACCCTTCTTCTCTACTCCCAAGAAAAAGTTAGAAGTCAGGTTATGTGTGAGTCCAGTGTCAGGGTACTGCTTAGACTGCATTCATTTTGAATGTCTATATCAGAGGCTGCTGATATGGCAATTACATTCCGTTCTAGAGAGTTTGCCTTAGTCCCAGAGGGCAGAAACAAACAACACTTGGGCCGCTAAAACTAAACCTTTGCTACCACCACCAACATATAGACCTGCAGAGGTGCCATGAGGTGATGAAACCTCCCCTTTAAGAATGGCTGGCTATGTCAACAACTGGCACAGCATGTTATGACACATTGGACAAGACGATTGTGGTTTGTCACGGCTTGATGATTACGCACAAAGCTGCCCTTTGAAATAGTTTTTTCCTTCTTTTTTGCTGGGAGATTCCGACCCTTCCTGGGCAGCCAGTGACACCCCGACCCCCAAGTACCCTTCACCACCAACCTACTCGATCTCCCCCTCTACCAAACCCCCTCCCCTCTCACCCCAACCCACTCATGCCCTGCAACCACAACACTTTCAAAGGCTTAGCGTGATCTGCAGACAAAAAAGAAAAATGAGATGAATAAAGAAAAAGCTACCATAGAAATGCAAGAAGCCAGTGTAATGGAATAAAGAACTGCAATGAACTCAATGAGCCAAAATAGTGTCAATAGAGTCAAGCCAGTTCTGCACTACATAGGCATATTTCACACATCATGCTATAATACTTATGGACTACAGCACAACACTGTGAGAAAAAAAATCACACAGATGATGGTGAAAGAAGACATTTTCACTTAAAACTCATGCCCAGATAAAGAAGGACTGAAAAAGCAAAGAATTGAAGATACATATGAGGGAAACATCAGATGGTGTAAAACCAAGACATACAAATAAAGAGCGAAAAAAGAGAGGTAAAGGTGAGGAAGACAGATATGTTGATGGAAGGAAGAGACATCATCCAGGGTGTCAAAGCAAACAGGACTGAGGAGCACAGGTGTGCAGCCTCACCTGACTACATAGACCGGCCCCGGCAAACATAGCCCTGAGCACCCAGCATGCATAACCACAGTCTTCGGCAGAAACATCCCCCCAGCCTGCAGGACCCTCACTGCCCCACCCAGACCATCCATCTGACTCTCCTCCACCACTTTAGGAATAGGCCCAACCCTAAATCGATCCATTGTTTTCTATGAGGGGTTGAGAATGATCACGAGCAACTGAGAACAAGTCTGAAGAGTAGTATTTATTTTTTTTACCTGAATTTTCCAATCAGTTCCAAAACTTATTATTTCATAAAACAGGAATTGCTGAGGATTTCATTCCCTATCTTTGTCGTTTTCTCATGCAGTGATTCTCTCTCACTATCTTTGCCTTTCACAACTTTTTGTCTGGCACCCACCTTCGTCTCGTCCCTCTGTGGATAAGCTGTGGTCTGACCATAACATCACAGGTAATTTATTGAGTCAACACAGAGAGAAGAGTGTGAAGCATAGAAAGACCTTCATTCCTGAGAAAACCTAGCACATCACTGCCATGCATGGAAGCCAGAGTCAGACAAAGGAAAAATAGGTAGAAAGAGAAAGAGGTAGAGGGAGAGTGTAGGGAGGGAGAGTGGAGGGAGGGAAGGAGGGAGGGAGAAAGGGAGGGAGGGAGGGAGAAAGGGAGGGAGGGAGGGAGAAAGGGAGGGAGAAAGGGAAAAACAAATATGGGAAATATGACAAACGCTACTAGAATGTGAGCAGTGTACTGTATGAGAATCCTGTACTGAGAATCATCATCAATGCATTCGAATGTCAAAGCTGTAAGCAAAAAATGTAAGACCATTTCCCTAAGCCCTTCAGACATGTAAAGAATCATCTCTTTCTGACTTGCATCCTTCTCTCAAGGCTTCATACTCAAGCCTATTTATATACAAATGCTTATAAAGGATGCAATCCTTTATAAACCCAGAGTACCCCGCCTACACCCCATTTAACATACACAGTAGTACATACACTATTGTTCCAGTACACACACACACACCACAAACTCCACACACACCACACACACAGACACATGCACAGATGTTCAGGTGTATAACCTGCTGCTCCCCCCTCTCTGGAGTCTGTTGGTAGAGTAGGGCAATCACCTTATTTGCTTTCCCATTAGCTCCCACTTGAAATATAGGAGCCACTTGAGATATAGGAGCAGGGGCCCCACCCCCATCCCACTCCACCCAGTGTTGAAGACTTCACAAACATTTGCAATTAAGGGGGAGTCACCTGTAAGCATATTCAACACAAAAGGTACATAGGTATATCCTTCAAAATTGGTCTTTTATAATCTGGCATGAAATCATGTTCGGTCAACAGTGAAGCAATTTCTGGATTATCTGCGTTCAGACCTTTGCTTGAGGTGCTTGTCTCAGTGTTGGAGAGAGAAAAGAAAAAGTGGCACGAGTTCTGAAATTTAACAGTGCTTAGGTTTAAATTGACATGGCACAGTGAGACTTTTTCACAGCCAATGGTATGATTCATGCCAGTTTATTTTTGATAATTTGGAAGGGCTAAAAAAGTGAGACTGGGGACTGTAAATATGGGGAGGTGAGTCTGGGGGCTAGAAGCTTGAAGGGTTGAGGAAGTGAGGTTGAGGTCTGGGGGCTGGGTAAGTGAGGCCAGGGGGCTGGAAGGCCATGAATTGAGGCTGGGAGGGCTGGAGGGCCAGGGGACCAGAGTTGATTGAGCTTTCAACAAGGCAGGCCATGGAAATGTATTGCCCAGCTCATCATCGAAGAATGGTCTGCTTTACAGTGGAGAGAGAGCATTACACGTGTGACTGTCAATGAGCCTCTCTCTCTCTCTCTCTCTCTCTCTCTCTCTCTCTCTCTCTCTCTCTCTCTCTCTCTCTCTCTCTCTCTCTCTCTCTCTCTCTCTCTCTCTCTCTCTCTCTCTCTCTCTCTCTCTCTCTCACACACACACACACACACACACACACACACACACACACACAGGATATCAATAAAATATCTAACTTTCTAGTGCTTTCTCTCTATTTCTGTATTTCTCCCTCTATGACATTCATGGGATGCTGATATCCTTAGTCCAATTACTAAAAATAACATTTACACTGCAAACATTGTAGATTTCTGTCCACAGACCCTTACTTGTGTCGACTGTTTCGTTGAACCGCTACCCTGAACACTTGTACTTGCATTACAAACACAATATTTTTATTGCAGTTTGTAATCAATGACATTTGGCTGTCAAGATGAGAAAGGTGTTTAAGGCAAAAGACAAACAAGAACAGCAAACATCATCACTTCTCAGGAACTTCCAATATAATGGTGTGATGTACTATAGACGCTGAGTTCACCTGCTGTCAGCATGTTTGCTAATGGACGAGTACATGCTGTAAACATGACTGGCAAAAGAACAAAAAAAAAAGACATAAACTTTATATTGTAAGCTTGAGACCTGCATCATGCAGGCACAAATCATTTTACAAATACACCCCCAAGTCTTTCCAGGATAAGGCAGTGTTGGTCAATATTTTCAGGTAGCCTACTCACAAGACACGGGTCAACCACGTTCCGCAGTCATCAATCATGAACAGCCGGGACTGCGCACCAACGAGTTGGCGAAAGGAGCTGACAGTTTGACAAACCTTGGCTATTGGTGCCACTACAAATTCCAACCCGTCGCTCTAAGAGGATCATTAGCATAATCTAATATTTCATGGCACAAAAAAGCATTCATGGGTTTTTACAGATAAGTTTTTATAGTTTTTTTTATTAGATTTTTATGTGACACTCTCCCCCCCTTCTCCAAACATCACATCTATGTCTAGAAACTCAAATCTTGATAATTGTCTTTGCGTCTAGTTAATATGCCTAGTTTGCAGGATGTCTTTATTTGCTCAAAGCTTTCAAATGTTGTTTTGGGATTAAACTCACCTCAGAGTAATTATTATACTTGAGTTTCTATAAGAAAGGTGAGAACATCCTTGCATTCAGAATTTTATCACCTTGGACACAAGCCTGATTATAATGCCCTCTATAAGTCTATTTTAGACATTACTGCTAGGATTTCACAGAACTACCTTCAGCTCAACCAGGACAAAACAGAGGGACTCGTAATGGAGCAGAGGCCCACAGAGAGAGAGACTGACCTCTAAATTGAAGTCAATAGCAATCAGTCCTAGGCACCAGGCTAAAAACCTTTGTTTATGACTTTCCCAGGCCAATACAGATACACTTGTGCACATGTATCACTAGTATGCTGGAATATTGTAATGCTGTTTTTTTCACTCTTCCAAAAAAAGCTAGATCAACTCAATTTCATACAAAAGGGGGGTATTTGCAAGCCTTCTAAGAACAGGTTTGCTTTTCCATGGGCTAGAGAGCCACCACAGAGCGACGTCATTACGTCATTGTATATGTCTCATCTTTCCCAGCAACACTAGTGTGGCAGCGCTAAACACAAAGCAGAGCCAGTCTAAAGGCTGTTAATCAATCCAAAGAACGCTAAGAACGCGAGGTTGAGATGTGTGTTTTCTTGGCTATTGCGCAATAACCCTGGACTCGCAGCAGTATGACAACACTGGCATTATCAGCGCAACATTTTATAAGCTTTTGCTGTATAGTGCTTTTGTATTACATTTGTGTTAAACATAGGCTCAATAGCTCATAACATTTATGTTTGTCATTTCACTCATTTGATAGGATTATGATAAAATGCAGCAACTGTGTCTGCACTGCGATGCTAGCTAGGTTTTCGAAAAGTCGGAGCAAATTTACTTATTAGCCGTTTCATCAATAAAATAAGCACATTTTCAGCAACTACACTGTCCACTTCTCGTCACATTTTAATTTTAGATGCTGATTTACACGTACCGTTTAGCTGAAATATAAATTGTAAAAACGTAGAGCAATGGCGGATAAAGCATTCTGTTAGTTTTGTTGGCCCGCCCCTGACGCAAGCGGTTCTTACTTGGTTCCCACTTTAGTCCAGCTCCGATGTGGTGCTACTTGCAAACCACTTTCCCTGGTTTGGAGCCAGTTAGGCTGTCGAAAGAGAAAGAACTGGTTCGAGATTAAGCACTGGCTCCGAACCAGCACCCAAAATGCGTTGGTGGAAATGTGAGGACACTTTTAGCCACTATGGACCCAGTTGGTGGAACAGTTTACCAGAGGACCTGAGCAGTGCCGGTCCTAGCACATTTGGCACCCTAGGCAAGGTTTGTCTCTACCCCCCCCCCCCCCCCCCCCCCCCACATATGACGTGCCGCGGTTGGCGCCCTCTGCTGGTAGTGCGTTTGAATTAATTTTTTATTGTATACACTCGGGAAATTGCCTCCCCCCTTTTCATGCCGCCCTAGGCGGCTGCCTATGTCGCCTGTAGGAAGGACAGGCACTGGACCTGAGGATGGTGTGAACATCTTTAAAAGAAAACTCAAAACATTAAACAACCTTTTCAGCCTGGCTTTGTCAAATGTGTGTTTCTTTCAAGTTGCACTATTACAGTTATTTCTTATTTATTCATTTACTAGTCCTTTAATTTTATATTATCATTTTTATGTTCATTGTTTTGATTTAAACTCATGTACCTTTTACATTTATTTTTATCACCATTACTTTTGTTCATCACTTGCATTCATTGTATGACTTGTGCTAGATAAAGTTTGATTGATTGATTGTTGGTTAGGTTGTAGGTGTGTATGCCCATGGTGTCTATCTGTCTGACGTCACCCTGCACAGCCACAGGGCATGGGGCAAGTCAGGTTAAGGATTTGGAACAGGATCAGTCACAACAAACAAGGCCTCTCTCTTAGCAACTTAACAACGCTTGAATACAAACACATCATTATGCTTCAGACTGACCTCATGCGGCCTGCAAATTAATTTGTGTCTGTCTGAGATTATGAGGAGTCATGGGGGTTGAGTTTCTTGCAACTAACTGAGACTAAATTTTTCAAGGTTAAGGACATATTTCTCCTGGCTGCCTGTTTTTTCTCACTTACAGACAAGGGGCCTGTCGATGTGTGACAAAGTAATAAGCTGTCTTGTATGACACCCATTACACTGTTTTTTATGACATCACAAACAGATGTTTCTTGTGCAGGTGGTTTTAAATGCTCTTCTGTGTTCAGTCAGATATTGCTAACTAATTCCTGTATCTCTAAGTAGTTGATCATATCAGCATTAGTTGATCACAGGCAATCAGCAGCAGTAAAAAAATACTCCCTTTCCTCTTTTGTCTTGGCAGGACAGCACCCACACACCCAGGCACGATCCGCTTCTTGGAAAAGTCAAATGACGTGTTCCACAAGGTGTGGTGGTATCAGTATGGGGGGAAGGGGGCAGACTGAAGGTGGGAATGGAGCTGAAGTTGTGCAACGACTCCGAGCCAGGAGTTTACATAGTTCAGATCCCCAGGCAGATACCAAAGCCTCTCCACAGGAGCAACTGTCACCCAGAGGGATGATAGTAGCTAATCAGCTGTGGTGGTTTCAACTGTCCCAGGGATCAGTGATTGTGGGGTGGACCTCACAGGGCCTCCGGTATGCTGCCTGGCATGGGGTGGAGATCCTATCAGAACTTGTCCCAGGATGCAGTGCTCCTGGGTGCCTCAATCAGTCCTTTATGTGAGATGGGACTCTGTAACTCAAGGATTCAGCCACATGTTTGGTGCTCTTCAGTTTTGTTTATAACTGTAATGCCCTACACTTTTACTGTGTGTCCTGTATGTGTGCAGGCATGTGTACATGTGTGCTCCAGCCCTTCCACACACACGTTTACGTGTGTAATTAACCAAACGAGGGGCGATGCTTCACAAATTAACTGAGTAAACATGTGGGCCCTCTGACAGCTGGTGCTCGAGCTGGTGTGTGACCCCTTCTCTGCTCCAGGGGGGCAGTTAGCACGCAGCACGCTGGGGTTTCCAGGCAGCCCAGTGGGGTGACAAGTTTCTGTGGTTGGCTCACCACACAGAGGCCTGCTCTGTCTGAACCTGCGGGGCTCTGTGCTCCCTGCGTCACACCTGGCCTTGGAGAGAAGGGCTACATTATGGTGCCTTGGCCCCACCATTCCCCTGTAGTTCAGAGGTTCTTCAACCCGTCCAAAGTGTTGTGGAACAGACAGTTTTCTCTTTTCCTCTCTCTCTCCTTCTCTCTGTCTCTCTCTCACTCTCTCTTACTCACCCCTTCTATTTCACTCTTTCCCTCTCTCTCGCTCTCTCTGGCTGTCTCTCTCTCCAAGTTCCTTTTTTCCAGTCATGCGCCTGGGTTCTTGAGTCTCAAAGCTGAAGAACTGAACACCCAATCATGTCTAGCAGCACGTCCCCACTACTAGCCACTAAATCAAACCCTATTGACCATCCTAAAATGTCCATAAATGAGTTCACAGTCTGGCTACTGATTTGAGTAGGAACTTGAATGAGCCTATTCAAAACAAGCTCTGATACAGGATACAGACAGGATTCATGATAACTTTTTTATATCTACTCTGAGGGACATATCTGACCAATAAAGTAACTTTATTTCAGACACATAGGTTCAAATAGAATATGAAGAAGCAGTAGAATAGTCGAGACCGGTCTTTTGAAGGTCTCAGTCTCGACCGCATTTTTACTCGGTCTTTGTCTTGGTCTCGGACAAAGAGGACTGGATTTTATTTCAAGACCGGTCAAGACCACAACTGTGGGAATATCACTAAATTGCCTGTGCATTGTTTAATTTATTTGTTAATATGATTACTGTTATTGGATGTAAAACTTCACGCTTCAAATGCAACCAATTACTTAACGGGAGTCAGTGGCTGAACGGTTAGGGAATCGGGCTAGTAATCTGAAGGTCGCCAGTTTGATTCCCGGCCGTGCCAAATGACGTTTTGTCCTTGGGCAAGGCACTTCACCCTACTTGCCTCGGGGGAATGTCCCTGTACTTACTGTAAGTCGCTCTGGATAAGAGCGTCTGCTAAATGACTAAATGTAAAATGTAATGTAACTCATTTCTTATTTGAAATTACCCATCCGATTTGTTAGGGTTAGGGTTTCTCCTTGCACCCCCAAAGTGAATGAGGAAGATAGGCGAAAGAGTTTCCATCTGAAGATGTTGGCCAAATCAGCTATAATTAGATTTGGTTACCTGAACCACAAAGTTTACAATAACGTCCAAAAGAAAACACAGTTAGTGTAAATTCCGCAAAGAGACGCTCACTGAGACGGCTGGCACTACATCAAATTTTTACTGGCATTTAGTAAGAAAACATTAAAAAAGATAAGCTAGCTGTAAGGGACGCTAGCAAAGCTAGCTTAGCTACCTAACATTTGCAATGTGCCTCTGTACCAAAACTCTTCAAAAATCTCTTCCTCCATTATACAAAGAGATTTAGCTAGTATTAGCTATGTAACATACTGAATGTTTCAGGGCATTAGTTTCAGTTGCTTGCCAGATTTTGTTTGTGATAACGAGCCAGGCCACATAAAGCAATGTAGCTAATGATGAATAAAAAGTCATGTTAAATCAACGTTTACTCATGTCAGCTGCATACCTCTCCCGACTTCATAATGTTAAGATAAACGCTGCAATACCGCGCCCCTTCACTTGGGTGAGAGAGAGATGTGAAAGCAGAGACCGAGTACTACTGCGCCTCGGCACTACTTTAAGAGTGCACATGTTTTGTTCAAATACAGTTACAGATCAAATCTAACCTATTACCTAGTCAAACCATACTGCTTGTCTATTTTGAGTGGTCTGGTCTTGACCTGGTCTCGCCCTGCCTTGATCTTGGTCTGGACCCGGTCTCACCCTGCTTGGTCTTGGTCTTGACTCAGTC
Source organism: Hypomesus transpacificus (assembly GCF_021917145.1). Lineage (NCBI taxonomy): Eukaryota > Metazoa > Chordata > Actinopteri > Osmeriformes > Osmeridae > Hypomesus > Hypomesus transpacificus. Next base: position 5,286,200 of record NC_061070.1, on the reverse strand, counting down.
TCGACCCCTCAAAGTCTTAGTCTTATCTCGGTCTCGATACACTCTGGTCTTGGTCATGACTAGGTCTTGGTTTAGGTGGTCTTGACTACAACACTGTGAAGAAGAATGACAAACAGTACAGAAACAGAAATATGCACACAATCTTTGCATTTCAATTCTGCAGTGATTAAAACATATGCAGACATTTGTTCCAAGGGTTTCCAAAAACTAGAGGAATACCTTGTCCCTTGGTATAGGATCAGTTAAGTCATTTTGATAATATACATAGCGTAAGCATTATCGTCCACCTGTTTTCGAAGCTTGTCAGCAAAAAAAAAAAAAAAAAAGAAATATTTTTCTTCACAGCATTGTACTTTAATTCATGCATCGTCAACCGCTTATCCGGTTTCGGGTCACGGAGGCAGCAGCTCCAGCAGGGGGCCCCAAACGTCCCTATCCCGAACTACATTGACCAGCTCTGACTGGGGGACCCCAAGGTGTTCCAAGGCCAGTGTGGCCTCAGATTTAGAGGTGCTGATCCTCATTCCAGCTGCTTCACTCTCGACTGCGAAACAATTCAGTGAGTGCTGAAGGTCACGGACCGATGATGACAGGAAGACCACATAATCCGAAAAAAGCAGCAATGAAATCCCCAGCCAACCGAACCACAACCCTTCCCCACCCGACTACGCCTCAATATCCTGTCCATGAATATCACAAACAGGATTGGTGACAAAGCGCAGCCCTGGCAGAGAGACCAACCCCCACCTGGAACAAACTCTACTTTGTGCCGAGGACCCTGACACAGCTCTCGCTTTGGGTGTACAGGGACCCGAAGCACCTCCCACAGCATCTCTCGAGGGACCCGGTCATATGCCTTCTCCAGAATCACAAAACACATGTAAACCGGATGGGCATACTCCCAGGCCCCCTCCAGGATTCTTGTGAGAGTGAAGATCTGATCCGTTGTTCCACGACCAGAACTGAGCCTGCATTGTTTCTCTTCAATCCAAAGTTTGACAATCGGCCGAACCCTCCTCTCCAGCACCGTAGAGTAAACTTTACTGGGGAGGCTGAGAAGTGTGATACCCCTGTAGTTGGCACCCTTTTAAAAAAGGGGTACCACTGATGGAGTGCTTACTCCGGGTAGGAAATTAGTTCTGTCCTCCTTAGGCGCTGTCGCAGACTTCCATGCATTGTTGAAGAGGCGTCTCATCCATGACACCCCCTCCACATCCAAAGCTTTCAGCATTTCCAGTCAGATCTCACTAATCCCTGGGGCTTTGCCACTGTGGAGTTGTTTGACTCAGTGACCTCCCCCAGGGAAATCGAATCTGATCCCCCCCATCAGCCGCCGGCTCTGCCTTTATCGCAGAGGACATGGTGGGATTTAAGAGCTCTTCAAAGTATTCCTTCTGAAAAACCGTCCACCACCTCAGTTTAGGTCAACAGCGTCCCATCTTTGCTGTACACAGCTTGGATGGTTCCCCATTTCCCCCTCCTGAGGTGGTGGACGGTTTTCCAGAAGCACCTCGGTCCGGACCGAAATACTTTCTCCATGTATTCTCCGAAATTCTCCCACACCAGCTGCTTTGTCTCTGTAGCACCTCTAACCTGTATTAGAATGATAGCTATATATCTATTACCTAGGCTCTGAGCAGTAATTGACAACTTTGGCCATGTTTTCAGTGCCCTGACTTTCCCAGGGTCAGTCTCCACACCATTTCTTGAGACGACATGTCCGAGAATGCACAGAGGTTTGAAAGAAGTTGCATTTCTCTGGGGAGAGTTTGAGACAATTTTCTCTTAGCCATTGAAGTACATGCAAAAGTCAGACTTTGTGTTCCTCCAGAGACACGATTAGGTCATCAATGAACACTAGCACCTCCTTCAAGTTAATGTCACCCATACATTTCTCCATTAGCGTTGGAAGGTGCTAGGCGCGTTGATTATTCCCTGTGGCATCCGGTTAAACTCCCAAAAACCCAAGGGGCACACAAATGCAGTCTTGGCTTTGTCACACTCCTCCATTTCGATTTGGTAATAACCTGACTTGAGTTCCATCACCGAAAACCACTTAGACCCGGTAGGGGCCGAGAATGCTTCTTCCAGGTTTGGTAAGGCATAAGCATCCTTTATTGTTTTCGGGTTAAGCTTACAGTTATCGACACAAAGGTGGACATCACCATTCTTTTTCCTTACAACAACGATGGGTGAGGAGTAAGGAGACTCTGACTCCCGTATCACACTAGCGTCCAGCAGTTACGGTGTAGCGTCACACATATGTGATCGTTCGAAAGCAGGCCCACAGAGTACCGTCACACGTGTGATTCTGAACATTCCAACTGACTATTTTCCGATAGACAAAAACTATATGACAAACGCTGTAGTATGGCTTCAAAATGTACAATTAGGAGGCTAACAAGTATCATTAGCAGGTAGTAGCATTGCTACCAGTATTATGCTAGGTTGCTAGGTAACGGAAGCTAACTAAAGCTAGCTGGCTTCCGTTTTGGAAAAATAACTCTGTTGGAAGCGTCGGTAATATTTAGAATTCACACATCTAAAGGTTAAATGCCATGAGGCCAATTTTTCCAGTGGTATTAAGCTTTTTTTGAAGCTCAAGTGCCCTGAGGATTTGTTTATAACCATAAACAGTTGAAGTGTTTTTTTTCTGGTAATGTTCGTCATATAGCACATCAAGTAAGTTAGTCCTTATCAGAACAGGTAAGTCACTGTTGGAGCGTAGATCAGGGACAACTAATACTAATGTGGATACTTCAGGTGCAGTGTCAATGAAGTCTTTTGGGAAACCAATGTTGATTTCTACATACCCTAAGTATGGACCAAACTGACCATTAGCACCCTCTACATCAAGCAGATTAAAAGGCTGGATTGGCTGCTGTGATAAGTGTTTTTTATAGAATGCAGTTGATACTGTGGTCACCTGAGATCCGGTGTCAAGGAGACAGTTACAGTTTACTCCTGACACAGTAACGTTGCTGGTGCATTTCTCCCCTATAGCCCTCTTGGTATTTTAGACCGTTGTGTTGTGCTGTGTGAGTAATTTCCAAGAGCATTTGGTTTGAGACAAGTGTGATTAGTCTCTGTTCCTGTTTGCCCCTCAACAAGAACAGAACCTAGTTTAACTCTGGCTGAGTTTGGGCTTCCCACAACCGCTGCTTCTCTCTGAGTTATTTTCGTTTAGCCTCAACAACGACATGGTTGGGCTCATTGTTGCAGGATGGGGCTATATGTCCATCTTCACCAAAATTAAAGCAGCACCATGGATGAGGCGTCTTGCTGGATTTTCCCACATTCTGCTGTGGTGGTTTCTCTGCAGGCTCTTTCGGCTTGTATTTCTTTGACTTGAATGTCTAAGTGGTAGCCTTTTCTGAGGACTCATCCATTGATGCTTTCAGAGTTGCCAACTGGGTTTGAAGCTGTGCTATTTGTTTTTTCATTTTTCTGAGTACCCGCATCAGGGTTGTCTTTTGCAGCAACAGCTGCTATGTCCTTCTCATCAGTGTCAAAGTCGTACACATTCAGGGAGTTAAGGCCGATTTATACTTCTGCGTCTCCGTTAACGGACAGACGGACGCACGGAGTCGGACGGAGTGGTTAAATTTACACTACTCCGACGGCTCTGCGTGCTGAAAGCAATTCACCGCCAGAACAGTAGATGGCACTGCACTGCGATGCTAGCTAGGTTATCAAAAAGTCGGAGCAAATTTACAAATGAACCGTTTCATCAATAAAATAAGCACATTTTCAGCAACTACACTGCCCATTTCTCGTAACATTTTAATTCAGATGCTGATTTACATGTACTTTTAGCTGAAATATGAATTGTAAAAACGTACAAAAATGGCGATCAAAGGATTCTGTCAGAGAATATCTAATAAAGAGAGAACTCCCACTCTCGGGAAACTTCCGGGTTCTGAACTGGTTGCAGTTCCACTCAAGTTCCATATGAGGGCGCTAACGGTCGAGTGCAGAATGAATGGAGGTCTATGGACCTATACCACTCAAAATCCACTTTTCTCAGGATATAATTTTTTGTCTAGTAATTTGAATTCTGAAATCGAAAGGGGAGGCAAAACAAATACACACCACTGGGTGTTAGATTTTTTTTCGCCTTTCTGTCGCCTTTCTGTTCTAAAAAGCCTTTGAAAATGGCATTGACGTCATACACATCGTACGACTAGAGCTACTGCTTGACGACAAGCTCTGGTTACTTCCACTTTACTCTCGAGGCATCGACAACACAGCTGACAGGTTAGGCTCTCCCTGTCAATACACATGCTAGAAAGAGTTTTGGCTTGCTAATGTTGTTGCTAATGTTGCAAATGCTCTGACATTCTGGTTCTGCTTCTGATGCCATCAAGCGGGATCTCTGGTCGTAGTCAGTCCTTCACTAACCAATCAACATTCGTTAGCAGAATGCTAGCGTGTTATGGGCAACAACGACTTACCCTGTAAGAAATCGAAAGGACATAAGTACTCGTTCATTCAACTTTTGACCTGTAGTCCATGTTGAAAATGCAAAAACTATAATCAAATCTGAGATGTATCAACAACAATCAGGCGAAAGAGGCAAATTTAGCCGTTTAGCTCCATAGACTCCCATTCAACATGCACTCGACCGCGATCACTCCCAGTGGAACTCTGGTGGAACTGCAACAAAATTCGGTACAATGGGGATTAATAGGGAGTGGGCAGGCTCTCCTTAAACAGGCTCTGATTCTGTTCTCTTGTTGGTCACGGCAACCCCGCCCCCACCCCCTGCCAGGGCAACACATACTACAGCGGTCTATGATGCATCTGTTTTCAATCGTTAAATAATAAACATTCCTCACAAATAAATTTTCGTTGTAGGATTTATTATGACATTAGATTACAAGTAAACGATTTGTGGGTGAAATTATACCTGTGGTTTCAAACCAGTGTAGCTCACTGCATTGTAGCCTAGTCTAGTACTGTAGCTAACAAAAACATCTCCACAGCTGTTTACAGTACTAGGAAGTCAAACGGCGGCACATGTTCGGCTCTACTGTACCCTTACTTAAATCAAAAGTCTTTCAATAGGTGAAACTATCTGACTAGTGACTACTAACCTGAACTCCATTGCCACAGCCTAAACTTCAATCTGTTCATGAAAATAATTCATTTCAGCCTAGACCGTACAACGGAAGTAACGTTAAATCGAATTCAACCAACGCAATCGCTACCAAGACAGTCTAGTAGTAGTTGAAGCCTACAATTTACCGGGGCAGCTTCTCCACACAGCAGGGCTATATCGCATTTTGCCTTGTTACTGACAATGATCGCCACCACTGACATTTTTATGAATGAGTGATTTTCCCCTAAATAAATGTCAAGCTTATTTACGTTTTTGGGGGCATATTTTCAGTTAGCAGATGATACTATTTGAATTGCGATTCCATCTGAGATAGCTTAGCTAGGCCTACTTGTTAAAATAAATTTCAAAGGGGGTTCTTTATTAATGAATGAATGCAATATGAGTAGGCTAAATGCCTGAAAATATCACGAGAAGGGAAAAACTTACAATGATGTTTAAATCATAGAGATTAGGCTAGGTACATTTTTACACCGGTCTGCCAAATATATTCGTTTTGATTCAACTATGAGGTTGCTGATCACCATTCCCTCTTGCAGGGGAAATTACAAGACTATTTAATTCTACTCTTCACTCTTAGTATTTTGAGTTGTAAATGAGCAGAAAAAAATATGCTTTTAAATCTATGTAATCTTAATAAATAATAAGTAGGCTATGCATTTTAATATAAAATATACAGAAATATCAGTTGTAAAATGTCATTTAAATACGGACCCCTGCAAGTAAGCAAGCACACCCAACAATTTCCCCAGAAATTGTACCCCCTCTAGTTAGTAATGTAGCTACTTCGGACCAACCCATTTTAGATTTGCGCCAGGCGCAAAGTCATTTATCCCGCCGGCAAAATAGCAACCGCGCCGGAGTCCCGCCCACAAAGTTACTTGCGCTTTGCGTTTTGATACTTGCGTTTCAGATTGTTAAAATAGGGCCCTATGTCTGTAAAACAGGAGGCTATATTCACAGTATTATGAATGCATAAATTTTTATTTGGTAACATTTCGTAGTGTGTCAGATTTTACTACGTAATTGCATTACTGTACAAACAAAGTTAGAGGTATGCTATTTGATAGATTCCCCTGTTCCCCTCACCTTGGGCTTCCGGTGGGGAGACCTGAGGCTAACCTATCCCCACCTCCCTCCCCATTTCGTACTTCTGAGTGTGAGACCTGCAGGCAGCCTGCCTAGCTCCCAAACTAGAATCGGGGCGCCCACTCCGACCACGTGAATTGACCTACAGTCCCACACGGTGACATTATTGACTAGACTTGCAAATGAGCGATGGAAAACTGATTGCGCAAATTTCCCCTTACAATTCTTTTTTTAGGTGTGGGTGCCCTGTGCCGCCGCCAACAAGATGCCGCCCTGGGCAGCGACCCATGTCGTCTATGCCAAAATCCGCCACTGGACACAAGATTGTCCACTGTGTTCTTTAGGACTGGATGGGTCACATGACCAGGGGTGCCGGCAGGAATTTTTGGCCCCATAAAAAAACAAAAAAGGTTTATCATTTATATTCGTTTTTCAATTTTTGTTGGGCCCCGTCAGTCAGTCAAAAAAAGCCTCCGTTTTCACAATCCACACTACAATGCAAAAACTGCAATTTCAATTATATCCACTTGTTTTTTAGATATGTTTTTTCAAAAAGCTCCGTTTTCGCCGACAGAAACGGAGAGAAAACAATGCTTTTTCAAGCAAAAAAAAAGTGTGGATAGATTTGGAAAAGTTTGGAAAGATTTTCCGAAGGTGCAGATTTGAAGCTTCTTATGTCTTCTAGAACATTTGAATAGTTGTGTAATGTGATGATGAATTAAATCTCCAACTGGGGAAGAAGCCAAAGCTGCTATAAATATCTGCCCTTAGGAATCTTCTATTCACTCTCAAAACTGTAATGCAAACTGAACCCACAGAGGAGATTGGACCAGCAGAGATGTCTGACCAGAGCCACACTGTGATGGAACATAACTTATCAAGAGAGAAAGAAGAAAAAGAAAAGAGAGGGGAGAGCAAAAGAGAGAAAGAAAGACAAAAATAAACAAAGAAAAATCATTGAATTAATAAAAATGTTAAGAGCAAATAGAAGGAAAGAAAGAAAGAGTTCTCTCCCAAGCAACATTTGATCTAAACGTAAAGCCCTGGTCAGGAAGTCATCATTAAACAACTGGACTTGACAAACCTGTGTTGGCATTTCGGGTTCTCAATCAGTTGTTAATTAAACGTTTATGGAATAAGATAGGATAATATATACACATGCCTCACTTTTTCTGATAAGATGGTCAGATAATTGCTCGTCCCTGGGGATGATTACATTCTATTTGTTTCTTTGGGTTTAGCCTTGTTTGTGGAAGATTATACATATGTAGTGTGCTTCTTTTGATAGATGCTGCATTTATTACAAATGTTTATGGAAATACCCAGCAATAGTCTTGTGTGGTCTCTATGTTTAATGAAACACAATCACACATACATCACTCAGACTGTCAGATCCCTCGCCAGCTGACAAAGTCTATCCATGGAGTTTATTCCAGAGGAGGAACATATTATATACAGAGAGAGAGATTAAGAGAAAGGAAGAGAGCAACAGACAGAGAAAGACAGAGTGAGAGAGAGAGCAACATAGTCAGAGAAAGACAGAGTGAGAGAGAGAGAGCTACAGAGAGAAAGATAGAAACAGAAAGCGAGAGAGAGACATGCCTGCTTCCTGATATTTGGCAGTAGGTGTCCAAGTCCTGCGGGAGAGTGTGAGGGTCGGGTCTGGCCAAGGCAGAGTAGTCAGGATGGTTCACAGTGGGTGCTGGGAGGCCTCCAGGACCGTAAGTGGGTCTATGGGCCAGCTGTGTTGCTGCTGTCATACCAATGTGCCTGTGCTCCATCACCCCCAGGCTGGTCCAAGTGGAGCTCCCAGAGTGGCCAGAGCAGGACGGATTAGCACCCCAGGAGGCATCTGTGTGTGGTGGGTTCATGTACAAGTGCTCAGGGGTCAGGGCTGGATTTACTATTTGATCTCAGTGTCTGAATTGATTTTGATCGATAATCTGCCATACATGTTTTGATGTATCGCGCTACAATGTCAAATCGGCCTCATCATCTTTATCACGGGAAATTAAATGTTCTTCCCTACCCTTGTCACAGTCATAAATGGTCAAGGGCAATCTCTTAACGGCGGAGTTGATGCACAGTTTGGTGTTTGATCATGCATTGGCGGTGCAGAAGACTACCCTCATTGTGCAACTCATCTGAAGAAATCAGCAGAAAGAGAGGTTGTATAGATTTCTTCTGAGACCTCATAGCCCACAGAGATGTTGTCAGGGTTCAACGCCCAAAATCCTCCTCTATGTGAAGTGGGGTGCTGAAACGAGACCTAATCTTGTTCCAGCTATGAAAGGGATGTTTGGGGGGTGGGGGTGTAGAGTAAAAGGCTTTGGCAGCTGGTGTGAGTGTACTTTTTGACAGATGACATTTCTGCACAGACAACGGGATTCCAATGCAGCCCTGAGGCATTTCAGTGACAGTAGGCACCGGTGTAAGTGCCTAGAGGTGGTAAATTGTTGAACTATTTTTCAGGTAACTCTGCAAATAAAAACGGCCTCCTGAAAATCCCACACCTGCACAGATGCAAGACTCAAAGCATTTTCACATTTTAAACCAAACCTAGAGCCCTGCATCACTACTGTTCAGTTCCAAGCAGGGATTAAATATATTCTGTTTATATAAACCTCTCTTTATCATCTTAAAGAGATGCTGGTTAGACATGAGGGGATGTTTATTACTTTGTGTCTCCACCTGACTGTATGCTGGTGTTTAAAGGACACTTTTGTGCTTGGGTAGTGGATATCTATAGCTACATCTGCCCATCCTTCAGTGTACAAGAAAAAACTTACTCCAGAATAAGAATAGCTCTTTGTGTGTGAACTGGACTATAATGAAGGATAAAAGAACAATCTTTGTTCTTGCTTTGCCTTTTCCACTCGTGTCGTAAAACAGTTACACACGGGAGGTGTCTAGAATTTTCTTTAGCAGTACTGTTTTGTAGAGACAGAAAAATATGTTTTTCACTGTTTTGAGGCAAAACATTTCTCAACATCACCTAGAAGCTGAATCAAGTCTGTTCTAAATAAAAATGTATTTACAACAATGTTAGTTATACTACTAATAACCTGCACAAATGTCGCATGATCTACATTTGTGATGATTTTTTTTTTTAAATCGTCCCCCCCAATGTTGACTCCATGGCTACGGCCTTGAAAGAGACCATGATACTGTAGCCAGTGTAGAAATTATCTATCATAAAAATGGATTAGTATTGGTGTAATTATAAACTTTCCCTTTTTAAGATCACCAAAAGTGGGTTTCATCCCGGACGACTGGTTTACATTGCCCTAAAGAAGTGTAAGTCTGCCAGATCTTTCTGGACAGGGAGACGGAGTGTAGTGCTCAGGCCGGAGCCCTCCACAGCTCAAATGTTTGTATCTTAACCCATGAAAAGATACAGGCCACAAGAGGCTGCCCATGATAATTTTGCTATGTAGGGCTTTGACATTTTTATATCCACCCTTGAAATGCAAGGTCTCTGAAAGGTAAATTATGTCTTTCAGAGATGCAGAGTTCTTGTTTTTCTCCAACTGTTTACTACACAGAGATATGTACACCCATTAGTTGTCTCAGACTTTTATGAAATACTTGTGTGAAGCAAACATAAATAATATAATCTAGAACCTACATCATATTAAGGGATATCGTGTCTGGCCGAGTATTGCTCTAAACGGGTCTTCTCAAGGTTATTTTTTGTACAAAACATCTCATGTTGTCCCATAAAAGAGATGTCTAGTCAATCTCCACAGCAACGCCATTGGAACCAATACCTTGCATTCATAGATCAGGCATTTCTGAACATCCTTCAGGCTTTGGCTTATCTTCTCTTTCACAAAAATGATCAGAAACCGAGTTAACAGAGTTAAATAAATATCTGATGATATTTCCCTGAGCATAAAAGGCTCAGGGAAATAAAAGGCTTCTCTCATCCACAGATTGGTATTGCTCAATTGTAGAGCATTTAACTGATGATAGATCAAGTCATAGGTTCAACAACCCACCCACCCAGCCCCACCCCCACACATTATGAATGTACTTTATGGATGAGTTAGGCTCAGAGTTCTGTGATTCTCAGGTCATATAGCACTAAGGTAGTAAAGGTCAAATGGAGGGATTAGAGGACTTGAGGTCCAAGCCCTAGGAAAACATTTACTACATGGCTTTCTTTTTAAAAGGGATTCTTTTAAGGAAAGTGATCAGAGGCGGATGTATTACCCTGTCAACACAATTAAGCTGAACATGAAACCAATCCCACAATCTCCTTTGATAAGAAGAGAGAGACACACAGAGAGACAGAGACAGGGTGCATGAGTTAGTATGTGGTTTAGGGTAAATTTTTGAACTTGCTCAATGGATGACGTCTTCAAGTCTCTTTGTAATGTACTGAAAATCCACAAAGTTCTACAATTATAGAATAAAGCATTATATTGTGTTTGATGTTCCCTTATAAAAACATGCCACTCTTAGGCTTGTTACAATTGACCTCAATGTATTGGTCAGAGGTGGCAGAGTAGTTAAGGTTTGTTGTTGGGGATGAAAGGAGTCACTTTGATCTCAGAAATTCTGTATCTCAGCCTTTGGTGAAGACAGAAGTCCTATAGCAAGGATTTTCAATCCGAGGGCCTGCATGGGATTCCCCTGAAAAACAACCACAACACACACACAAACTCCGATGCAAACACACATGTATACACATGTACAAAAACACACATAAAGGCACGAACACACACACAATGAGGCAAACACACACAGGCACAAACACACATAGGCACAAACACACACACACAGAAATGTGTAAAAATACACAAACACCCACGCATGATTCACAATCACACACACCCATCATAGGAATTATCCTTCCTTTTTAAGACAGCAGAATGCCTCATGAATAGTATCAGATTCTCATCCTTTGAAGTTGTGCGTCTGTCATACCTAAAAAAGGTTGTTTTTGCCTCTACATCCAACACTGACAAGAGACTCAGTGCCACACACACACACACACAGGGCTTCAGTCCCCCCATGATAGCAGTTCATGTTTACCTCCCAGACATCAATCCCACACATCCTGTTTGTGGCAGCACCCTGCATTGTTCATCTCTCAGGTAAAGTTTATCACTCCACTGTGTTGTTCCAATTTCTACTGTCATTATGAAGTATCAACAGTCCCACAGAGCTACCATTGTTTTTGAACTTCTTGTTTGGTTATCATTGTTTAGCTACTTTTTGGTTATTTTGTGATTCTCAAGGGGAATGGAGAAGGGAAGGGGCATACAATGGAAAATGTGCTGATAAGTAGCCAAGACAGTGAGGATTGTTGCTGAAAGAACAGCTCCTAGTGAAAGAAAGCCCTGCTGCTGATTATAGCATTCCCTCAGAGTAGTATCCATCCGAGGATCCGACATATGTGTAACTTGTGTTCCAGGACATGAGCTCTGTTTATTGGAAGAAGAAGAAGAAAGAGGAGGGAGTCTACATTCCCAAGGCTTAGCTTGCCACACAACCAACATTTGAAGGACACCTTGAGGGCCAACACCCTGGCTGATGTCATCCAGAGGATGTGCTTTGAAGTGAATGGGGGCACAGGGACATCCAGGCCACACAATGAGTGGTCGTGAACTAACAGCATCTTGAGGAGATGACGCTATCCCCTTTGATAGAAGGCCCAACTACTCCAAGGTCAGCACGAACGAGGTATGTATATTTGCCATAATGTGAAACTCTTGATGAAAGGGTATGCCCCTTATTGTTCCCTGTACAATGATGGTAAACAAATGACTTCTCTATTCTTCCCCGTCTTGACTGGTTCTTGATTATGAAATGAGATCACAATATGCATTCCTGTATTTTACCTATTATTCTTTTCAAGTTTAATTATGCTTCTCAATTTATCATGAAGTTTGTGAACTTGAAAGAAAATGACCCTTATAACACTCGTAGATTGTTCCTAGGTTTTAGCAACATGGTTTGGCTGCCCTCCAGTGTTAGAAGTCAATACTACAGTGTTTAATTATCATCACTAGTGCACAGTGCCCATGATAGTCAGTGATTAAGATGCAATTGAAACACTCAAATAAAGATTATTTGAACTATAGAAAGTGCATAGTGCCCATGATACAATTAGTGGCACACACACACAGATTCCTGGAATTATAGATAAGGCACAGTGCCCGCGATGACGTTTACCTCACCCTGTAAGACCCAATTTAAAATGTCAACATCACCGAAGCTCTCCAAAATACACATTTGCAATTATTTAAAAAATAATTACGACTATATTTACATAACCAATGAAATAACCTATTGTCTTGCCTTGCAATGCTATTGGATAAATTAGTGGTCTTACAGGGCTAAGCGAGGCTTTTTTGTGTAAACGCGGCTTTCATTAGTGACGTTGATGGAATACCCCTCAGGAATATATCCAGGTCAACCATGGGAATTAATTGTTTTCGTCCCCCGAGCTACCACTTTTCCGTAGAACACCACGCACTTTTATGTATTGCTGTCTAAGCTTTATTAAAGGGGTCATTGACTGATTTGATAGGGTATTTTAAACTGTTCCTTAAGGTTTCTGAAAAGGGTATGTAACATTGGTTTGGATGAAAATGGCCCATGTGCTGTTCTATGCGCCCTGATGCACCCTGTGAAATAGCCCTAGTATAAAACGAGAGGTTTTCTCCCTTTTATGGTATGCTCATGAATATATATGTGAGCTGCGTGCTGATTGGTTGGTTTACAACGCGCAAAGCTGCGGAGCAAAGACGCAACATAGCCGAACATGCATCGTGAATTGAAGATGTACATGACAACACAGGTTATTTATTCGAATGAAACACAGTCAGGAAAATGAAATAACTAAAAAAAGGTGGAGCCACCGAATTGATGTCAGTTCGGTGGCTTTTTTGAAACCGACCGTTTTACAGCTAATTGTTTTAATTGTGAGATTTTGCATAACCCTTTTAACTTTCAACCGACATTAGTCCACTGTGCTGAAGTAGGCCAAACCTTTCTTTTATCACTATAGAATTTGAATACCTCACTATTCTTATGTGTTTCCACAAGCATCTTTGCAATATGATCATCAGCCCATATTTGCAGAAGAACCTTCCTTTTATAATTCCCCCACATTTTCCCTCAACTCATTTTGCTGCTAATGAGTGGCACGGCTGTCTCTGCCAAGTGTCAACATCCTTTTCAACCCACAATGCATTACATTTCGGTTTGCTTCCTGGAATAGGTCAATATAAGTCCTATTTTGCTTTAGGTAATAAGTCCAATTACCTAAAGCAAACCGAACCATGGTTCACTTGGAACCGGACAGAGTCCCGTCTTTTTAGGGGGACCATGGTTCGGTTGTTTGGTCTGCACCAGAGTTCAAACCAGAGTTTCAAAGAAACCGAACTGTCAGGTGTGAAAGCACCCTAAATCACCGACTGGATCACGGGCACGCGTGATTAAATTGTACTGGATGTGGCTAGTGCAAGCAGACACAGGTGTGTTTCTATAGGTGCAGTTCGATGGGCATATGTGAAATCATCTGTGGTGAAGAAGAAGGGCTATACAAATAAAATTTTATTTGATCAGATTTTGCCATCTTCATTCTGCAGTCCTGATAACCACAGGTAGACTCTTCCAAGAGCTCCTGCCACCCTCTCAATCAATCAATCATCAGTGGTGTTTCAACTTAGGGCCATTTTGTATCAACCAGGGATGACAAGCCAAGTACATACACCCACACACACAAGCACACTGATTGACAATCAGACAATCAAACTTTCTCTGATAACAATGTTTTATTTTTAAGTAGCATCACAGGATGCAGTGGAGAGGACGTGGGTGTTCCTCTAGATTAGTTGACTGAATTGAATTGAACCTGAGCAAACACAAAAGTAAAAATCCCTTCATTATTTTTGAAAACGTTATAAAAATAAGTAGGGTACTTCTCTCAATTTAATATACTGACAGTGACAGCACCGGACAATAATAAATGTATTGTACCATTCCCTGTTTGCCACAAGTGGTCGCCAGATATCTTTAAGCGTTGCCTACATATCCTGTCTTGTTCAAAACAGTTTAGATTAGCCTTTTTGTCTTCTTTTTTTACACTTTTACAAAAAGGCAAGAAACATAACACAACAACAACTTTTTGCGTGGACGATTTGTTTGAACACAATACAGAATACAAGTAGAGAGAAACATTTAAAGAGAGACATTTAAGTATCAATGGCATTATCGCCAAACTAAATTAAAGATGCTGTAAAGCAAATTCTATGATTTGCTTCTCAGTACATTATATACGCAAGGGTGGCGGTAGGGATGGGCTAGCAGGTGCTTCAGCATCCCCAAGAAAGACCAAAGCACCCCGATAGCACCCCCCCAAAAAAATCATATCGGATAATCGGATGTTAATTTTATGGAGTCTGACACAGAGCAGTCCGCTGATGCGTTTGCCACAGATGCAGAAACAGTATCAGAATCAGAAGGGATTTTGTTTGCCATGAATGTTTGCACAGACAAGGAATTTACTTTGGCAGGAAGGTGCATACATTTAACATACAGGAATCTTGAAACTTAAATATGTGGACTAACTATACAAAAGGAGCAAAGTCTAGCTAAGCTACTAAGGGGATTTAGAATAAAGCTCAAAACCCCTACCCCTAGCTCAAAAAGAATATTGGGAGACCACTAGCTCTCACGGGAACGCGCAAAACTAAGGGGAAGGGGTAAGGGAGGACTACCTCGTTGTTATGATCAGTGACCTATGCTCTTTTGTAAATGCAAGGTCTCTGAAAGGTAAATTATGTCTTTCAGAGATGCAGAGTTCTTGTTTTTCTCCAACTGTTTACTACACAGAGATATGTACACCCATTAGTTGTCTCAGACTTTTATGAAATACTTGTGTGAAGCAAACATAAATAATATAATCTAGAACCTACATCATATTAAGGGATATCGTGTCTGGCCGAGTATTGCTCTAAACGGGTCTTCTCAAGGTTATTTTGTGTACAAAACATCTCATGTTGTCCCATAAAAGAGATGTCTAGTCAATCTCCACAGCAACGCCATTGGAACCAATACCTTGCATTCATAGATATGCTCGCGAGTCGTGACCGGTTGTCGCAAAGAATGACGTGTACAGCTAGTTGCAAGCGTGCACGAGTAGGAAAAAAGCGAGCCACTGTTTAACGCTAAACCGCAAGAGTCGGAAGTGGAAATATGGCGGAGTCCGGTTTCGCGCTCTCGCTTTCCTCACTGCGCCACTGAGCACTTTTCATAGAAATTAATGGGGACGCCATCTTGGAAGACAGAAGTAGCTGTGTCTTTTAATATATGTCTATGGTGGTAACTAGCTACGGTAGCCTGGCTGGAACTCCCTACAGAAGTTGTACTGACAGATTAGCAAGGTTTAGAGTAATATAATAAAACGTTTTTACACATGTGAACGTGTATGTCAATTAAACAGTTTTGTATTTTGTATACAAGTTGGATTTTGGATTCAAACCTCTGACGTTGACGTTTCCAGGTATGGAGGATTATAGGGGCCAAAACTAAATAAATAATGACTTGGATAAATAAATAATTATACAACACAAAGCTAAAGCTAAATAAATGACTAACTATATAATGAAATGCCTAATTGACATACAAAATATATAAATTACAAATTAAATTAGACAATAAATATATAAATGTTACATGTATTTGTGTGTAGGGTGAGTTCAGGTAATGTGGGACATCAGGTAAAGTGGGACAGTTATGCATTTTGATAATTTAATATGTGCAAAACCGACATCCAATCAACAGAGCTGATCTTGATTTGTAAATACAACACTTCTAGTCACTATGCAGTGTTTTTTATTTGTCTGACATCATCAGAGTAGGCGTGATCTGGCTTGACAAGAGGTCTATACAGAAAAAACGCATCGAAAGTTCAGCGGCATATGATCTATTTCTCAATGATAAGGCTGGCAAAGGAATTTAAATTACTATTGCAGCATATTGAAGGGGTTTAACCACTGATTGAAACACACACAAAAATGTGTAAAATAATGCTTTGTTAGAAAGAAAAAAACGTTTTATGTGACTGTCCCACATTACCTGATCATGTCAGGTAATGTGGGACAGCATTTTTCAGGTAAAGTGGGACATCTAGTAATTTAATTCGACAGTTCTCAAATGTTTAATACCAATGCATCATACTGCCATTAAGTTCCCAACTAAATAACAACTTACACTGTCATCGAACCAGCGCTTTCAGACTCGTAAGCGTGACCGCTAATGCTGGGGACACACTAAAAGATTTTGAAAATCGTATAAGATTTTATAACTGTGAGAGACCACAAACATGAGAACAAAAAAATCCTATATTTAGCCGTTGTGCACCTACAGTGTGTGGTCACTCTTAACACACCTCACACCAAGGGAACATCTGATAAAATCTGCGGAACCATCAAGATAACCGGGACATATGTTACCTAGGATTGTCGGAAGGACCGAGGTGAAGTTAGTTTCATATTCGATATTCGTCTCACATTCGGAAGACGCTACTTTGCAGCGTCGAGTTGGGGACCGGGTGAAAATTACCCATACAATTTTGAAAAATTATGACTTTTATAATATTTTTATGACGATAAAACCTTAAACAAACAGCAGAGTATTCCAACAATGTCTGGGATACTTCTACAGCCTTTACTTTTTCAATAATGTTTTTAAAATAATGATAGAAAATCACTAATCTCTGAAAATAGCATGAAATCCTTGCTAATCTCAATAACTTTTTCAAACTTGTTTAAAAAAATCTCAAATACACACTAGATTATTCTAACATTGTCTGTCCTACTTCCACACCCTTTACTTTTTCAATAAAACCTTTAAAAACAAATTGAAAATCACTAATCTCTGAAAATAGCATGAAATCCTTGCTAATCTCAATAATTTTTCCAGATTTGTGTCAAAAAATCTCAAATATACACCAGATTATTCTAGCAATGTCTGGCCTACTTCCACACCCTTTACTTTTTCAATAAAACTTTTTAAAAAATTATAGAAAATCGCTAATCTCTGAAAATAGCATGAAATCCTCGCTAATCTCAATAACTTTTTCAAACTTGTTTAAAAAAATCTCGAATACACACTAGATTATTCTAACAATGTCTGTTCCACACCCTTTACTTTTTCAATAAAACTTTTAAAAAAATTATAGAAAATCGCTAATCTCTGAAAATAGCATGAAATCCTCGCTAATCTCAATAACTTTTTCAAACTTGTTTCAAAAAATCTCAAATACACACTAGATTATTCTAACAATGTCTGTTCCACACCCTTTACTTTTTCAATAAATCTTTTTTATAAATGATAGAATATCGCTAATCTCTGAAAATAGCATGAAATCCTTACTAATCTCAATATCTTTTTCAAACTTGTTTCAAAAAACCTAAAATACACACTAGATTATTCTAACAATGTCTGTCCTACTTCCACACCCTTTACTTTTTCAATTAAGTTTTAAAAGAATGATAACAAATCGCTAATCTCTGAAAATAGCATGAAATCCACGCTAATCTCACTATATTTTTCAAAAAAATCTCAAATACACACCATAAACCCTTCTTGCGTCCTTGTGTCGTGCACTCAATTCAGAACCAAGACATAAACATCCGCCTCTCTCTATATTTTTATGTCTTTATTAAGACGTTATATTCTTAGACGTTTTGTGATGAAAGCGATTTAATCGTAGAGCAACATACAAAAGGTTGAGAGTTCGCATTCTCGTTTGTCATTTCTCTTTCTCATTTCAAGTGTTCATTGCCATAAGTGATTTACAACATTAAATCGCCCATTAATTATAGATGAGAAGTGCGTGCATCCAATACATTGATAGTATAATATAAGGTGGCAGGACCATGGTCACTGTAGCTTATTCCAAGGCCGTAGCCATGGAGTCAAAAATGGGGGGAACAAATTAAATGTATCATGATCATTTCGGACAACATGCGTGGTTACCTGTCGTAGCGTACCACATTTTTGCATGTATTTCTGTTTTTATAGCAATATATTGGGGGGACATTTTGACCAGACTTTAATATTTGGGGGATGTGTCCCCCCTCATATATATTATGATTACGGCCTTGGCTTATTCTAATTTCCTGTTTTTTAAATATTTTTTATCTTAAGTGTGCATTTAAACACAGTGGCACAAGTTGTGGCAATGAGTTTTGCCAAACAAAGAAAACCAGATCTCTGACAATAAATGACAACACAACACCAGGCTTAGGTCTCAATCATGTCTCTCTCAGCTCTGAAAGCCGGAGGACAATCTTTTATAGGGCACAATAATGTAAACATAGATAGTGACAGTCAGGCAGTAATGACATTACAACAATCTCAGAGAAAGAGATTCACTGCTCCCAACACATGACAACTCTCAGACTAGAGACTTCATAGTTGGAGCTCTACTTGTAGTCATGACAAGGAACATTTAGCCAGTACTTTCTCCTGACCCCAAACATCTATTAACCCTGACACAGACACAATCTACTCTTATTAATAGCAAGCTTATATAAGAGTGTACTAACTAGTATCCAATGACTAGTTCTATTGATAAGGGAATAATGTAAGCACATAGGAAATCCCAATTTCTTCCACACTCTTCTTTCATTGGCTCCCTTGCATAGACCTGGCGCACGTGTGTGTGAGTGTTTGCGTCATTAACCCTAGTTGAATCTCTGGTTCTGGTGTCAACCATATAGGTGTCAAGCAAATGGTCACCAGAGTTTGCGTCTCCATCTAGCCCAGGTTTGGGAGTAGGCCTCTCTTTGCACACAAGGAATGCTGAACACCGTATCATTTTATACAGAGTAAAAAAGTTACATCTTCAATTTTTCTGACAGGCCAAGTGATGGAGTGTGTCAAGGGGTTACATCAGAGTTATCTTACACATACCTCTCTCTCTCTCAGTATCAGTCAGTCAGGTCAGTATCGACTGGATTCAAAATATTCCTTACATATAAAGTGTTTTACCTAAGTCTTGACAGCTGAGACTGTCGATTGAACCATTGTGGTGTCTTCTATTATTGTTAATAGTATTATAGTCTTCTATAAAATTTCCGAGGATTTCATGCTATTTTCAGAGATTAGCGATTAATTGGAATTTTATTCAAAACTTTATTGAAAAAGTAAGGGTGTGCAAGTAGGCCAGACATTATTGGAATAATTTGGTGTGTATTTGAGATTTTTTGAAACAAGCTTGAAAAAGATATTGAGATTAACGTGGATTTCATGCTATTTTCAGAGATTAGCGATTTTCTATCAGTTTTTTTAAAGTTGTTTGGAAAAGGTAAAGGTTGTGGAAGTAGCCCATACATTATTAGAATAATCTGGTGTATATTTGAGATTTTTTGACAAAAGTTTAAAAAAAGTATTGAGATTAGCGTGGATTTCATGCTATTTTTAGAGATTAGCCATTTTCTATCATTTTTTAAAACGTTTTATTGAAAAAGTAAAGGGTGTGGAAATAGGCCAGATATTATTAGAATAATCTAGTGTGTATTTGAGATTTTTTGAAACAAGTTTGAAAACGATATTGAGATTAGCGTGGATTTCATGCTGTTTTCAGAGATTAGCGATTTTCTATCATTCTTTTAAAAACTTTATTGAAAAATTAAAGGGTGTGGAAGTAGGCCAGATATCATTAGAATAATCTAGTGTGTATTTGAGATTTTTTGAAACAAGTTTGAAAAAGATATTGAGATTAGCGAGGATTTCATGCTATTTTCAGAGATTAGCGATGTTCTATCATTAAAAAAAAAGATTTATTGAAAAAGTAAAGGTTGTGCAAGTAGGCCAGACATTGCTAGAATAATATGGTGTATATTTGAGATTTATTGACAGAAATTTGAAAAAGTTTTTGAGATTAGCAAGGATTTCATGCTATTTTCAGAGATTAGTGATTTTCTATCATTCTTTTAAAAACATTATTGAAAAAGTAAAGGCTGTGGAAGTATACCAGACATTGTTGGAATACTCTGCTGTTTGTTTGAGGTTTTATAGTCACAAAAATATTATAAAAGTCATCATTTTTCAAAATTGTATGGGTAATTTTCACCCGGTCCCTAACTCGACGCTGCAAAGTAGCGTCTTCCGAATGTGAGTCGAATATGAAACTAACTTTACCTCGGTGTCGGACCGACCGAAATCGGCCCGATTATCCTGTTGTGTGTCCCCAGCATAACGCTAGTCCAACAAAATGCTAACGCAGTGGGACTAGCTAGCCAGCACATAGACTGCAGCTCACTAAGGTTTACATCAGTTACACTTTATGCCTATTGTATAAATCAAACCCCACAACTAAATGAATCTTGCCACACCCTTGCACCTAGCATTGTTGTATATTAACTAATTATTATTATATTAGCAGACTAGGCTGACAGACGATAACTGTCCCACTTTACCAGACAAGCTGTCCCACATTACCTGAAAATGCTGCCTGAGTGAGGGAGGGGGTCATGTTATGTTTGAAAGTGTGTAGCTTCTAAAATATTGTGTATTCCCATTTCATTCCAACATGAAACGATTTACAGAAACACCACTGGGGCAAGTTAACAGTTATTTTATAAGTCTACTGGAGCCTCTACCAAAAAGTGTCCCACATTACCTGAAATCACCCTATATATATATATATTTAAGTTTTAATGTGTTCACATTTATTTCTTTATACTTAAATTTATTTCTTTATCCTTACATTTATTTATTTATCCTTACATTTATCCACAGTGTAACTTGCTGCAGCAAAATAAATCCGTCGTCCGCCGTCACCAAGTCAGGGGGCGGGTTAAAGCCTCTGATTGATGGTTCAACTTGAATCGACTGCTTTTGACTCATTCAAGATGGCAGCACCTAGTGCAGATCATGGTGCGGATTCAATGAATGAAATATTGCATGCTACAGTGGTCAAAATTTTGTCGGTAGCTGAAGTGATGGAGGCAACTGCCAATTCAGTTTTTTTCTCTTTACATTATATTGAGAGCTTCGCTGAAATTATAACAATGATATCGGCCCTGACTGACACAGACATCAATGAAAATGTGTTCACGATCTCCTACAGTATAGGGTTGGGCGAACCAATCTCACAAGTATCGATACCAGTATTGGTATCAGTAGCCTATTGATTGATACTGGCGTGACAAGATGATCGATACTTAAGTTTCAATTTCTGTTCTCTACAATCAGTAGGCCTGCACAATTCCCTTTACATCATAGCGGTTGTAACTTGTGCAAACACCGTCTAACTTCGCTCAAGCTTACTTTGCCTCTCCCCTGCTAGAATGAGTTGTTGCCGGCGTGTACATTAGGCTAGTGACAATGCCCCCCAAAAAATTTGATACCCCTACCGGAGGTAGAACTAAACCCGACAATGTTTTTCATCATCTTCAAGGTCTCCCATATATTAAATGGATTCTTGGCAAAAAATATTTTACTGCTAAGACTGTTAAATTAACAGATATTGTTATACACCCCAAAACCAAGAAAGGACTAAAATATAGCCTGTCCGTATGCAGGGGCGGTCCTAGCACATTTGGCGCTCTAGGCGAGCTTCACTCGTGGCGCCCCCCCCCCCCCCCCCCCCCCTAAAAAATCTTTTTTTCTAAAAGTTTAAAACGCTTTTGCAACTTTCAAACTTTATTTTGCCCTGCAAGACTGCATTTCTTTCAAATAAACACAACAACGATCACAACGATGAATAAACATTAAATAAAGAACAAAATCCATGAGAAAATGTCAAGTCTATGCTGAACTACACTCCGGCCACGCCCCCCTGTTCAACGGTGCACACACGGTGCACGGTCACATTCACTCCCTCATCGCCTGCAAATAATGTTTTTTTAGTCTTCTGTTCTGTTGATGCCTGGCAAACAACAATCTTAGAAGAGTACTCATATTAGGGGGTGTGATTTGCACTTCAGGGCCACCGTACATATTCATTCATTTTAAGCAATCAATCTCCCTGAACAAAATTAGACAAAACGGAATTCACCAAAATGTCATGACACATCGAAAATGACGCAAATTGCGCTACAGCTGAAGTTGAACTGATGTTTCGACTGAATGACAATAACAAGGAACGTCAGAAGTCACTGGCTAGCTAGCGTTAGCTAACTATCTAGCAAGATTACATACAATCCATTCGCTAAAGTTGACAATACGTATTGGATTTTTACCAGTATTCCTCACTTGTTGACAAATTGCCGTGTTTGTCTTCGCCTAATGCAACAACACTACAAATATCGTACTCGTTGCATAGCACACCCATTAGCCATTAAGGACATTAAGGAAGACAAACACGGCAATTATTGGGTGTGCTATGCAACGAGTAAGATATTTGTAGTGTTGTTGCACTAATTGGCTATATATGTGCGCCCCTATTTTAATCGTGTTTTTTTTGTATAACGTAGAATAAATGGACATATCATTTTTTATATAGGCTACTGTAAAATCCTTAAAGAACTAGGTTATGTGACAGGGAGTAGATAAACGTTCAATGATAAGGTACATCTTTTCTTCTTAACTCCATTAAAGTGCCCGGGGCAATTCACGCATTCATGAACCGTTTTCTTATCTGGAATTCATCATAGGCTAAGACTAAAATTTAAGGATTTACATTTCGCGTTTGCACATTTCTTTTTTCTTCCTTTCTTTTCTTCTTAAATTTCGCCCTGGATAGCTTTTGCCTCTTCATTATTTCGTTCTTCAAAGTTCTTGAACACACACACTCTAACCAAACGCCTCACTGTGCTAGCATGTTCTGATAACACCAAGCTTCCTTTTTTAAGGGGACGTATACCTGGCTCATTTTACCCTAATGTTAGATTTATTTTTGAATGTCAAAATATTGGTTGGAGATAAAGAAGGGGGCGCATTTTTTTTTTTTTTGCTGGGCGCATTTTTTTGCGCCCCCCTCTGAGTGGCGCCCTAGGCGACCGCTTATACCGCCTGTAGGAAAGACCGCCCCTGTCCGTATGGGAGTTTAGGCATATAAACTAATGCAGATCAATCACACAAGCTCTGAGAACTTTGAAACTTGGCATGCTTGTAGTTAGGAAGTTGCTTTACCTGCTAGAAAAGACTGGATGTGAATATATTGATGTATAGAATAAATAAAGACATATAAATACATACCTAAAATAGGCGAACATGCCAAAAATCAAGATCTATGCAGAATGTTTTCATTTACTTTGTGGTTACCTTTCCAGGGATTATCATAGAAAAACACATATGATGGCCTGTTGGGAAGGTGGGGTTGTGGTGAATACAGCAATACCAAATATGTAAATATAGCATCACAAATCAGGGTGTTCTGTCCATGGCGATCCTCGCACATTTGCCACCCCGCACTACCTTTTTATGTCAACAGAGGCCGCCAAACACAAAAATGCCTGAAATTGCCGCCCTTTCTTCATGCCGCCCGGTAGGCTAGTGACCCCACATTTTTTAGATACCCCTACCAAAGGTAGAACTAAACCGAAAAATGTTTTTCATCATCTTGTCTTTCTTGGTATAATCCTAACCAGACAGGTAAATCATTACAAATATTATGTCAAATATTATTGAGGCTAACCTAGCCTAATACAAGTAGCTAAATAGCAAACTTTAGAAACTACTTAGCCTAGCTAAGAAAGTACTTAGCCCTCTGACTAATGTTGCAAGGCCGTAATCATAATACATATTGGGGGGGACACATCCCACCCAATATTCAAATCTGGTCAAAATGTACCTCCGAATATATTTATATAAAAATATAAATGGGCTACGCTATGTGCCACGCACACTGTCCGAAATTATCATCAAAAATGTATTAGTCCCCCCAATGTTGACTCCATGGCTACGGCCTTCTAATGTTGCATGTGTAATTCAACTTGATTTGCATTTCAATTAAAATTCTGAAATGTATATAATTTTTCCTTTTCACTAGTCTATTGAACTATGGAGAATGCCTTACATACATTGGATCCAAAGCTTTGTATAATTTGTGGGAAACATTTTGAAAAAGGCAAGAAAAAAGATCCCTATATCCAAAACCCTACAGTACAAGGCCTCCAACGCATACTTACCCTTGCTCAGCAGAAAGATGATGACGTCCATAAAACTCTGGCTCCATATACAGATGACATACTTTCATCCAAAATCAAGTTTCATATCATGTATCATGTAGAGCAAACTACTGCAGTAAGACAAACATCAGTGAGCAGCAGCAAGTTGCAAATGTTGAGAATGAGAGCACATATGCACTAGGGGTGGAACGGTACACTGAAGTCACGGTTCGGTTCGTACCGCGGTTCAGACATCACGGTTCGGTACGAGTTCGGTACAATGGGGGGAAAAGCTAAACAAAAATGCAGAAGCAGGGCTCCAGACCAACTACTGTACATGCAAGTCTTAGCTAAATGTATGATGCGGTGGTCGATTAGTCCTCCTACACCACGACACGATAGGGTACTAGCTGAGCAACAGCGCAAACACAGGCAGGGATACTACATCTCTGACCGAAATATAGCAGCTGCCAGACGAAGAAAATTATCAGAAAAGCAGACCAATGTCTATGACAAAGCCTTTATTAGGCTCACTGAAGACATTGATAAAACAGTATTGTCCAAAGATATGAAAGTGAGGACTCTCAACTCTTTGACTGATAGCTATGACAACATAAAGACCATTTCTGAGGAAGAAGGTGTGTCCATTGTTCAACACAAGAAATACAGATCCTGGAAACTAAAGGAAAAGCTAATACAGCATTATAAAGACAGGCTTGTATTTGTTCCATGTCAAGGACAGTCAGATCTGATCTGCTCAGATAGTATGACCATAAGCTGTGCACTGAGGGAAGCTGCTAAACTCACAGAAATAACAGTAGACTGTGAGACAACACTTCCACAGACAAGTCGGAGTCTTTCCGAAATCCAAATACTACACAGGGCTGCAGTCATATTGAGGAAAAACATGGAGCAGGTAGAGCATGACAGTCAATCATATGTCAGCAGTGACCGTCTATCATATCTCCAATGCAGCAAGTATGTACCCAACATACTGTATGACTTTGTGAACTGGTGTGTTGATTCACATGCCCACAGAGATTACCAAACATGTGATGATGACCCAGTTTCAAAGGACAATCTGTGTGTTATCGCAATCTGTCATGATCTCATTGGACAGAGCTGTCACGTCCATACGCCAATCACACTGGGACTTGCCATTTTGATACATCATGAGTTTGGTAGTAAGACACTCATCAATGAGCTCAGTGCAATGGGGCACTGTGTTTCCTATACAGAGGTTAGGCACTTCCTCACATCTGTGGCAGCAGACCAGATATCAAGGACAGAGAGTTAGGTGGTGTCTACATCCCAACTGGCCTCACTGGAGTCGCTGAACATGGAATTGTTTTTGACCAACTTTGACCAAAATGAAGACACCCTGGATGGGAAGTGTACAACTCATGCTATGGCGTCTGTTGTGTTCCGAAGAGGTCAAGTCTCCACAGCAGATAAATGCCTAGCACGGGTTCCACAGAGGTCCCTCACCACCTTAAATACGTTTGATATGGATGGAGATAAACTTTTTTGTTTATTTAAGAATTTTTAAGAACTTTTAAGAATTTTGTTCATTCTTTTTTCTCTGAAATCTATTTTTATGTTGTTTTTGTTTCATGTTATGATATTCACTCAGTCACATGAACTGCTAAAGATTAATACAAATTAATGTTCAATATGAATGTTTGTTGTGAGGTTTTAAAGTCATTTGTTATTCAATGCATATGATCATAAGCTTATCCTCTCATTTCAATTGTGATTACAGATACAGCAGATCTACAAAGCGACCCGAATCACCTGAACTTGCCCAACCTGAGTTACTGCACACAAACACAACAACCTCTAAAGCAGCTGAAGACAGAGATCTGGTATGGAAGCTGTCCCGAAATGAAATTGAGAATCAGCAGCATGTCCCTGCTTGGTCTGCATTTAATGCCTTCACGTCAGACACTGCTTGTTCAGTAGCCAGTGTACTCTACCTGCCCTTCATAAGAGAATCACCCTCAGATTTGTCCACTATCTATACATCTATGATACGACTTGTACAGCTTGCTGCAGAACTGGGACAGCACCATATTCTTGTGACAGCAGACCTTGCTATTTATAGTCAAGCACAACAGATCTTGTGGAGCAAACCATCACCCTTACAAGGAGAGATCACAATGAGACTGGGAGGTATGCATATCACAATGGCTTACCTAGCAAGCATCGGAAAGCTCTATGGCGATGGTGGACTCTTTGACATACTAACTGAGTCAGATGTGTATGCAGAGGGAACAGCTCGACAGTTGCTTCAAGGGAAACAGCTGGCAAGAGGAGTAAGAAGCATAAAGCTAGCCTCTGAGGCTCTGTTCAGGCTCTTCTGGCAAGCCATGCAATCATGGCTTGAAAAACAAGGCCTATGTGCAATGACTGAAGCACAAGAGCAAATCCTATGAGATACACAGCATGCATTTCATGGTAATGACAAGGCCACTGCTCAGCAGCTCATCGGTGAGGTGGAGACTGAACTTCCTGAGATCCAGAAGAGAATCCAGATGTTCACAAATGAGGGAATTTAGCAATCAGCAACCTTTGGATACTGGTTAATGTTCCTCAATGGTGCTGATCTATTGCTAAGGATTCTTCGTTCGGAGCGTGAAGCTGACTTTCAACTTCACCTGAATTGCATGTGTGAAGTCATGCCGTGGTTCAGAGCTGCTGGCAGGACCAATTATGGCAAGTACATGCCAGTCTATGTTGCAGAAATGAAAGCACTTGAACAAGAACAACCAGAAGCATACGCATTCATGCAGCAAGGTGGGTTTGTTGTTCGCCGGTCTGAGCATCAAAGCTTCAACTGTGTGGCTACTGATCAGGCACTGGAGCAAACCATCAATCGAGAAGGCAGGGTGGAGTTGTTGGCTTCACATTACGAAAAGGAGCTCTCACAAGATGGTTGATGACAAGAAATGTGACCACAGCATATGTGGATGCCATGAAAGAGCTTTGTGACACTGATGATCAGAGCCTGAAAGCAGACAAGGAGCATGGAGCCTCCAGAATGGACCGAGACGAAAGAGACATACAGAAGATAATGGAAGCTGTGGAGCAGGGACAGAATCCCTTTGATCTTGATAGCATTCCTGAGGAACTGATCAACATTGCAAGTGGTCAGGTCACATCTGAGAAGGTTGCAAAAGAGCTCTCAAGCTTCCTCCAAGATGGTGCAAAGCAGAATGCCATCTTTATTGAACAACGTCTGGCAAAATAAAAAAGAACAAAGAGCTTCTGGGAGCTACAGAAAAGAAAACAGTATGCAACCTTGCAAGGATATGAAAACATCAGTTGGAGTCAGCATATCTAGAAAGGTTCACATGGACTCAGACGTGCTCTTTCGAAGATTACTGGCTGTCTCCAAGCAAAGAGAGGTGTCCATGGAGACTGTGATGTCTCATGAACTTGCAGCTGTCCTGCCCTCTTTGTTTTATGATGATGGAAGCATGAGGAAGACGACAAAAGCTGACCTGGCCAAGAAACTCGAGGCTGTCGTTGAAGAGACACAGCAGCTACCAAATGTTGAAGAACCATCAGCGTATATCATCGATGGCATGGCTCTTCTACAGAGTCTCAATGATTCAACCTTTCAAACGTTCAACGACCTGGGAGAGTGTATCTGGAAAAAGATTGCAACTTTAATGGGAAAGGAAGGCAACAGCTGTGTCGTTATTGTGTTTGATAGATATGACCACAGACACTGAAAGATCTTGAAAGACAAAAAAGAGGCACTATTCAAACCAGCAGACGAACACATATCATCACAGGACAAACAAGTGTTCCAAACTAGGGATGGGCATAATTAATCGACGATCGATAATCGATCATCAAGAATTTCGTCGATGACAAAACATTTTCATCAATAAAACTAATGCATGTTCAATTGCCTATATGCCACGTACCTCCGCTCCACTGTCTCAGCCACCACGTTCAGTTCCTGTCTCTCTGTCAACGCAAAAACAATGGCTGCATTTTTCACCCGCTCACTCCTGGATCTCCCAACAATATCCCTGACAGATGTGAGCAGAATTATCCAGGCTAATTCAGCCACAGCCACCGCAAGAAAGGACAAAGGATTTAAACACGTTTCGAATTATGTCCATAATTATGAAGGTACGGTTAAAATTAAGTGTTTGCCTAGCGTACATGTTAGCGAGAGTAGCTAACGACGTTACTGTAACGCTCAGTTGCACTAATCATCCTTATTACTGTTGTATTTTGTCCAGTGTCTTATTGGTATAATGTATTTAACCGTAATTCAATGTTAATCACAGTTTCAAACCAGGGTCTGGCAGGGCTAGGTGTCAGTGCTACCGATCAATGAGGATAAGTCAATCTTTATTAAGTTGTAAACAAATGTGATGCATTCCCAACTATCTTGTGTCATGAATTTCACTAACATTGCAGGTACCGGTAGACATTATCCTGATAATAACCACAGAAGAATTCACCTGACCTGACGTTTGAACAGTAACACAATGTTGGCATGTCGACTGTCCATGTGATGTCGATTCAACCTGTAGCTTCTCATGTAGCGAGCCACTTCAAAGCCAACAAGCACAACAAAAGTAGCTCGATACACGCTACAGGTTAAATCGACATCACATGGACACTTAGCTTGCTACATTTACTGGTAGCTTAGCTCACTACATTTTCCAAGTAGCTTACCCAACACTTATTTTTAGGCTACACGTAGCCACGTACCCAATACACTGTCCTCTACAATCTAGGTAACATTAGATTACATTGCAGCGGAAGTAAACGTGGTGACTGAGAGTTTTAGGCGGAAGTACGTCAGCTCACCATGGCATATAGGCAATTGCGAATTGTGGGAATTGAAGGAATGCAATGGATTTCGCTATGTGGCAACAATTAAACATTTTACCACAAGAGGGCAATGTTTGAAAAACACGCCAAAGGCCTACTCAGTTACCCGCGAGTTTCCATAGGAGTAAACATGAAGAGGTCACGGCGAAGTGCAGCGTGGGACCATTGACTTAAAAAAGGACGTTGTTCACTGCCGACACTGCCAAATAGTGGCTCCACGACTCAAATGATGTACCACCTGAAAAACGTACATCCGACCGTGGTTAGTGGTGGTGTATCCTGCTCTCAACCGACTATAAACTCGGTGTTAGCACGGAGGAGCTGCGCCTGCGATACACAACGAGCAGAGAAAATTACCAAACAGATCTGCAAGTTCATCGAGATTCATATGCTACCCTTAAGTAGGTAGGCTATCGTTGAGGGCGAAGGTTTTCGACAACTGATAGACTTAATGGAACCGGCATATCCCATTCCGTCACGACGTACCATCACCAGATTGGTAAAAACTCGCTACGAAGAACGGAAGGAGCTGTTAAAAGAATTGAGCACAGCTGAAAAAGTTGCTCTAACCACCGACTGCTGGACCGCTTTAACAGCTGAGAGCTACATCACCATCACCTGCCACTACATCAATGATGACTGGCAAATGAACTCAGTGGTCCTGCTCACAGAAATCCTGCCAGGCCGGCATACAGCTGCAGTAGGAGCTAAATCTTTTTTTGCGTTTTGGACGTCCATATGGACGTCCATAGACTGACGGCGATGGCTGCTGATCTTTGCATGGATGGACGGACGGCGATGCTGTTCAGAGTGCCGTCCATAGAGGGAGCATATATTTTGGACGGCGATGGATTAGCAGGGACGTCCGTCGTTAGGGGGAGCATAGATCATGGACGGCGTCATAGCCATCCATATGGACGTCCATAGAATGACGGCGATGGCTGCTGATCTTACGGACGGCGATGCTGTTCAAAGTGCCGTCCATAGAGGGAGCTTATATTTTGGACGGCGATGGATTGCATGTTTAGCAGGTTGTTGAGCTAACAGAACTGCCGAAGGCTACCATAGCATGTAGCTAGCTACGTTAACTTTGGATGACTCAATCTTTTGTCAAGTTAATTTGTATGAATTGCATGTTAGTGTAGGCCATATATTTACGCCTTTATTTTTTTTTTTTTACATAATCAGCAGTATAATCTCATGACAATATAGACTTGAAAAACAATATGTTATGGTTTGGGTTTGCCTAGATATAGGCTACATATATTTTAATTATTTCGAGAATTGTTAATAAAGACTCATTTAAAATTTTAAAATTTGGAGTGTTAGGCCTATAGGCTATTACGTTTTGCATTTGTCTCCGCTCAAAGTGGTTCGTGCGCAACATTGGAGCTACTGACTGGTGGCTCCAAATCCACCCATAAAACACTTTAAACTGACGGCTTAAAAGACCTAAAGGGCAATGTATTTCATAGGGTCAAAACACAATGTTAAAATCTTAATTGAGTCTTTATTAACAATTCTCGAAATAATTAAAATATATGTAGCCTATATCTAGGCAAACCCTAACCATAACATATTGTTTTTCAAGTCTATATTGTCATGAGATTCTATTGTTGATTGGCCTACTTTTGTATGTTAAAAATAAAATAAAGGCGTAAATATATAGCCTTCACTTAAATGCAATTCATACAAAATAACGTGACAAAACTTATTGAGTCATCCACGGTTGCTGTAGCTACATTCATGGTAGCGTTTGACGGCTTTGGTTTGGCTCAACACATCGTATTGTGTTTTGCATTGGTCTCCGCTCCAAGCGAGTGTTTGTTGTTTTGCGTTTGTCTCCGTGCGCAAAGTTCGTGCGCAAAGTTTGTGCGCAACATTGGAGCTACTGACTGGTGGCTCCAAATCCACCCATAAAACACTTTAAACTGACGGTTTAAAAGACCTAAATGGCAATGTATTTCACAGGGTCATAACACAATGTTAAAATTTTAAATGAGTCTTTATTAACAATTCTCGAAATAATTAAAATATATGTAGCCTATATCTAGGCAAACCCAAACCATAACATATTGTTTTTCAAGTCTATATTGTCATGAGATTATACTGCTGATTATGTAAAAAAAAAAATAAAGGCGTAAATATATGGCCTACACTAACATGCAATTCATACAAATTAACTTGACAAAAGATTGAGTCATCCAAAGTTAATGTAGCTAGCTACATGCTATGGTAGCCTTCGGCAGTTCTGTTAGCTCAACAGCCTGCTAAACATGCAATCCATCGCCGTCCAAAATATAAGCTCCCTCTATGGACGGCACTTTGAACAGCATCGCTGTCCGTAAGATCAGCAGCCATCGCCGTCATTCTATGGACGTCCATATGGACGGCTATGACGCCGTCCATGATCTATGCTCCCCCTAACGACGGACGTCCCTGCTAATCCATCGCCGTCCAAAATATATGCTCCCTCTATGGACGGCACTCTGAACAGCATCGCCGTCCATATGGACGGCTATGACGCCGTCCAAAATATATGCTCCGTCTATGGACGGCACTCTGAACAGCATCGCCGTCCGTCCATCCATGCAAAGATCAGCAGCCATCGCCGTCAGTTTATAGACGTCCATATGGACGTCCAAAACGCAAAAAAAGATTTAGCTGCCTCTCTACAGCTGACCACCTCGCTGAGAAAAATAAATGGAGCTGTAGAGCAATGGGGACTTGAAGACCGAGTTATTGCATGCGTTCATGACAACGCGGCCAATATTGTTGCTGCCAACATTACCACTAGAGTGAACTGGATTTCCGTTGCCTGTTTTGCACACACACTCCAGTTGGCCATAAATGACGGATTTGCACTGTATCTATATCGGGCAATATCAGCGGCTAGTAAACTTGTTAGCCACTTCAATCACAGCACTGCAGCAACTAATGCATTGCAAAAGAAACAGGAACAAATGGGCCTCGCAACTCACCGGCTTATCCAGTCGTGTAAAACACGGTCGAACTCCGTGGGCGAGATGTTTGATCGGCTGCTGGAGCAGCGGTGGGCTGTTGCTGCTGTGCTGTCGGACCGAACCGTGACCACACTTCAAGTTGCCAGGATCCTAGAGTTGAAGGATGAGTACTGGCAGATGATGGAGGACACACAGCCTGTTCTGTCAACACTTAAATGTGCCACCACGGTTATGTCTGCAGAGAAAGACGTCTCCATCTCGAACACATATCCCGTTACCTTCGGCCTCATCAATATCCACCTCATACACAGTGAGGAAGACGGGCCCAGACTCATCGAATACAAAGCTAAAGTTCGGTCCTCCCTCATCAAGCGAATGCATGTAAGCTAAACTTTATTTTATTTTAAATTATTTTCATATTTATATAGCAAATTCGGTCTGCATTTGCAGGTACCTTGAGATGGAAAAACAGGTCAGATGCTAATCTTATTGATTTCCCCCATAATTTACAGGTCCAGTCTGATGAGTTTGTGTCATCTGCCGCCATTATCTCATCAATGCTGGACCCTCGTCACAAGCACCTTGGCTTTCTTACACCAGCACAGAAAATGGCTAGTAAAATGAAACTGGCTGAACTGGGAGAAGCAGTGGAGATCGGTAGGGCTGCTATGGCTGTGGGTGACGAGGAGCCTGCGTTGTCTGACACGGACGAGGGGAGCGCAAACGAGAGGCAGCTAAATATTTTTTTGCGTTTTGGACGTCCATATGGACGTCCATAGACTGACGGCGATGGCTGCTGATCTTTGCATGGATGGACGGACGGCGATGCTGTTCAGAGTGCCGTCCATAGAGGGAGCATATATTTTGGACGGCGATGGATTAGCAGGGACGTCCCTCGTGCCGTCCATAGAGGGAGCAGATATTTTGGACGGCGTCATAGCCGTCCATATGGACGGCGATGCTGTTCAGAGTGCCGTCCATAGAGGGAGCATATATTTTGGACGGCGATGGATTGAATGTTTAGCAGGCTGTTGAGCTAACAGAACTGCCGAAGGCTACCATAGCATGTAGCTAGCTACATTACCTTTGGATGACTCTTTTGTCAAGTTAATTTGTATGAATTGCATGTTAGTGCTGTTTACATAATCAGCAGTATGATCTCATGACAATATAGACTTGAAAAACAATATGTTATGGTTTGGGTTTGCCTATAGGCTACATATATTTTAATTATTTCGAGAATTGTTCGAAAACGAGGGTCAGTTGTGTTTTTGCACCTAGCTGTCGGCTCCACTGTTTAGGAGTACAGAAAGACTTCATCTTGTAATAAAGATCTATATGAGGAAACACGCAGTTTTTTCAATTTTCACTGCATTTTAATATAGCCTATAAATAGTGAATTTTTATATAAAAATGTAAGTACATGTAATGTACAGTAAATGCAATACACCTTGCACAGTCACATTCTCGTCTAATTGTCAAATGTGATGATACAGATGTACTAGTTTTGCTTCTGTACTATTCAAGCAAAGGGATGTTTGGATCCTCAGCAGTGTTTATGCACTCTGGACACTGGCCTTAAGGAAAGATTTGCCCTTAAGGAAAGATTTGCCCTATCGGTTTGATCACTCAGAAGCTTGGAGCAGTGCTTTGTGAGTGTTTACCTGCATGCCACGCCCTCACAGGTTGTGACACCACAAGCAGTTTGTACCGAATTGGGAAGGCCACTGCCCTCACAAGACTGAAGACCCATCTTTGTGAGTTACAGGAAATGACCAAATTTGGACTCTCTGGTAGCATGGAAGAGGCTTTGCCTGTGGCAAGACGGTATGCCCTCCTCCTGTATGGCCAAAAGAAAAAGGTGGATGGGCTTCCTTGCACCAACCTGGATGAGCTGAGGTACACACTAGCATCTACCACAGATTCGTCAGCAGCAAATCTACCCCCAACAGAAGATGCCTTCCAGCAACATGTGCTGAGAGCCTTGTACCAAACTGCAGTGTGGCGTCACAGCCACCTGGTCAAACCTCTTCTCTGGAACCCAGTTGGTAGAGGATGGAGGCTCAGAGAAGATGGGTGCATTGAACCTGTGATGTTTCAGAAGGCACCAGCACCTAAAGAAGTTAGAGACATCACCCAGCTCTACTGTAAAGACGGGAACTGCAACGATCCCACCAAATGCCAGTGTCTTTCAGTGGGCTTGACCTGCACAGAGTTTTGCTCTTACCCTTTCCCAGACTGTCCAAATATTACCCACTTTGTCACTGATGACAATGCGGATGAGTGACAGTGGTCTATTGCAGTTGTAACATCATTGGGGGCTGACCTCCCCAAAGTGGCCACTGGAGATGGCCTAACCCTCAGAATGGCTACCAAAAGCAGTTAATGTTCAAAATGGTTGCTGCAAGAAAAAACACCCTTAGAAGAGCTGGAGATTCAGTGAGGAGAGGTCTCATTGCCCCTCATTAAGGTCAAACTGCAATCCTGACTCCTGGTCTCCTGTTTGTGCTATGGTAAGGTGTTATCTTTCAATTTCAATCTTTGTTTCCATATGGACTGTGTAGTACAAGGTGCCATATGAAATGTTTCATTATTAAATGCATCTTATATTTGAATTTCTAAACATTCTTCTCACCACTAATGGGCTTTGGACTTAATACTAAATTATGTTAGTTTTCCGTTTTCTTTCATTTTGGACACCTCATACATTGAGTGATAGAACACCCTGATTTGTGATGCTATATTTACATATTTGGTATTGCTGGATTCACCACAACCCCACCTCCCCAACAGGCCATCATATGTGTTTCTATGATAATCCCTGGAAAGGTAACCACAAAGTAAATGAAAACATTCTGCATAGATCTTGATTTTTGGCATGTTTGCCAATTTTAGCTATGTGTTTATATGTCTATTTATTCTATACATCAATATATTCACATCCAGTCTTTTCTAGCAGGTAACGCAACT
This sequence comes from Hypomesus transpacificus, assembly GCF_021917145.1. Classification (NCBI taxonomy): domain Eukaryota; kingdom Metazoa; phylum Chordata; class Actinopteri; order Osmeriformes; family Osmeridae; genus Hypomesus; species Hypomesus transpacificus. The sequence goes on along the minus strand of NC_061070.1, from coordinate 5,251,116 downwards.
TCCTAACTACAAACATGCCAAGTTTCAAAGCTCTCAGGGCTTGTGTGATTGATCTGCATTAGTTTATATGCCAAAACTCCCATACGGACAGGCTATATTTTAGTCCTTTCTTGGTTTTGGGGTGTATAACAATATCTGTTAATTTAACAGTCTTAGCAGTAAAATATTTTTTGCCAAGAATCCATTTCATATATGGGAGACCTTAGAGATGATGAAAAACATTGTTGGGTTTAGTTCTACCTCCGGTAGGGGTATCTCAAAAACTAAATCCCTTTTAGATCATTTGTCACTAGCCTACATTTAGTTATTTAGCAGACGCTCTTATCCAGAGTGATCCAGAGAGTGTACGTGCAGTAACACAACTCAGTGGCACACACTAACTATTTTTGACAAAACTCTTTGTTCTGTGTTTAATTATGATCATAATCATGAACAACTAATTAAAGGAAAAATCATGAAATTATCATGAAAATTCACATTTTAATTCAAATGTTCATATTGATGTTGCATTCACTTCATAAATGATGGGTCACTGCGCCCTCGACATGAAAGTAGATAAACCGCTTTTCTAAGTACCAAGTAATATTGCAAATCAGCTATATTGGTGTTGGCAGGGGCGCCGTATGGCCCTCTATTTACTCCTTGGTATCGGATCGATACCACATTTTGCAGTATCGCACACCCCTAGCAGCTGCAGAGTGAGGCGAAAGAGGATCCCTCTAGATTGAAGAGAGCTTGATCGACTGGTTGAGCCTGCCTGGTGTGTAATACTGTTCATTCACCAATCAGAGGCTTAAACCCCCCCCCACTTGGTGACGGCGGCGACGGATTTATTTTGCTGCAGCAAGTTACACCTTGGATAAATGTAAGGATATATACATAAATGTAAGGATAAATAAATAAATGTAAGGATAAATCAATAAAAACACATTAAAACATATATATATATAAATATATATATATACACACACAAATATATGTAACATATATTTAGTGTTTCATTCAATTTTTTTAAAATATATTTTATATGTCATTTAAGTATTACATTATATAATGAGTCGTTTATTTAAGCTTTGTGTTATATAATTATTTATTTATCCAAGTATTTATTTATTTCGTTTTGGCCCCTATAATCTTCCATAGGTCTGAAGATAATCTGTGCCAAATTAGGTGAATATTTGATATTCACCAAAAACGTTTTATTCATTCATTCAGAATGGCAGCCACATCAATTCAGCTGGTATCAGTATTTAACATGTGTCATTTTCCAGAGATATGATCTTCATCGCCGACTTTGATCAGCTTTACCGGAATGTGAAAAGGTTTGTGAGGCTTGATCTGAAGACACATTTTTGCTTATTGCAGCGCCACCTAGCAGTGAAATGGCATGACCTATTTTGGACCTCTTTTGAACAGGGTCCCTAGTCCTTATACCAAATTTGGTGTCAATGCAGTAAAGAGGTGCTGAGATATGACCTCACTTCTTTTATGGTGGCTTGGTTGACGACTTTGATTGGCTGTTCCAGCCAAAAGGTTTAGAAAATCAAAAAAACATGTGATGTCTTTTGTGAGGCTTGGTCTGAAAATGATCTGTGCCAAATTTGGTGAAGATTGGATAACTTTATAGGAGAGGTAGCGAAGAAACATTACATTCATTTAAAATGGCGGCCACATCAATTCGGCTGGTATCACAAGTTAACATGTGTCAGACAGGGGATCAATAAAATATCATGAGACAAAGCAATCACTTAAATAAAACAAAAAAATCTATAGTTATTGGTCAACACACAATCCTGCCTATTGTAGTGCCCGTAGACGTCAAATGACACTACCTGTCTCAGACCTCTTAATAAGAGGGTTCTGAGTCCATAAACCAAGTTTGGAGTCAATGCATCAAAGATTGGATAAGATATTACCTCACTTCCCATTTTCCAGATCAGTTGCTCAATTTGTTTGGCTGTAATTAACAAACGGTTGCGAAAATCAAAACGCCATGTGATATCTTTCGTGAAGCTTGGTCTGAAGATGATCTGTGCCAAATTTGGTAAAGATTGGACAAACTTTATAGGAGAGTAGGCGAAAAAACTTTATTCAATCAAAATGGCGGCCACATCAATTCGGCCACATCAATTTGATTGGCTGTAACTAACAAACAGTTGTGAAAATCAAAACGCCAGGGGATACCTTTTGTGGGGCTTGGTCTGACGATCATCTGTGGCAATTTTGAAAAAGACACTTTTCCTTACCATTCAAAATGGCGGGGAATCTATATAACTGGGTATGACATCATAGAGTGCATTGGACTTGTCTTGATCCAGGGAATCCAATGGTACCTAATTTTAGAAAATGCGGCATATTGTTCAAAAGAAACGTGTGTAAACACACCTTCAACTTTGACCCATTAATGACGCTAGATGGTTGGAATGGGAGACATGAAACTTGGTGAAATTGATGAGGGGATTGGTCCCAAAGAGTGTGCCAAAACCACTTTTGACAATTTGGTTCTAGACTCCCATGGCAGAAGAAGATGTGTAACTAGAGAGGGTACAATATCTGGGGAAATTGTGGGGTGTGCTTGCTTGCTTCGGTTGCAGAGGGGTCCGTATTTAAATGACATTTTTACAACTGATGGGTAGAATAGAGGAGGAAAACAATTTTTTGCAAAAAATATTTTTCAGACACAAAATTACAAAAACACCTGCGTTATGGATGTGACGAGAAATGACAGTCATTTTCTGGAGACTGTACTTTTTTCTGTAACTCTGTGAACCCTTAAGTCAAATGTAGAAAGTTTGATATTGACATGATCATGGAGTTTTAGGTGAACATAAAAATAGCAATTTTTTAAACATTTAGTCTTTTATGCAGAATTTTATGAGGAAAAACCTGCGTTATGGATGTGACATTATTCTGTTATGGATGTGACGTGTCTGAAATACACACAGAATCTGTTGGGAAATCAAGAATCAAACTTTCACAGCGCTTTTCTCAACATCTAAAATAACTTGTGAAATAGTTTTAACATTAAGAAAACCATCTAAAATGTCACTGGAGATTTTCAAGATGGCCACCAAAATAGCATTGATAATGACATGTTGGGCCCTATTTTAACAATCTGAAACGTAAGTATCAAAAAGTGAAACGCAAGTGAGTTTGTGGGCAGGACTCCGGCGCTGTTGCTATTATACCGGCGGGATAAATGACTGCGCCTGGCGCAAATCTAAAATGGGTTGGTCTGAAGTGGCTACATTACTCATGGGTGTGGTTTCGGCGTAACGTGCAATAAACCAATCAGAGCAACATCTCACATTTCCTTTAAGAGCAGGCACGCTTGTTTTCTTGCGGATTGCTATTATAACGGAATTTGCCACAATTGTTAAAAATCAAGTTCACATACAGAGACTCATGAAACTCTTTTCAATCATTGACATGGAAGAAATGTAACGTAGCTTGCAGGAAAAGGAGCCTGGCCTCGCCAGTAGTGCACACGAGCCAATCATGCACCCTTAAAATAGCATCTGAATAACGCGCCATTGACTTTAGACAAACTTTTTTCTGGTCTGTGGCGGAATTGTTTTTTGCAAACTGCAAAATAACACAAAGGAACGTTTGCGCCGGAACACGCCCCCTCTTTTTGCTGAACTGCCCTGGGAGCGCAAGTTCCTTCCCCAATTTACCGACGTGCGTCTGTGAAGGGAAAAGTCTGCTTTCCGTTGAGTTCAAAATAGGAATGATACTTGTGTCAGTGTACAAAGTCAAGTGCGCTAGTTACAAGAAAAGGACCCCTTATCTTTTTTTAGATGGAGTTGTTGTCAAATTACTATTATAAAAGTTCAGAATGGTCACAATCATCTTTAGCTGTGAATACTCTCACACAGTCTTACAAATGATTGAGTAATGAACACAAAAAATGTATTTTTTTAAATATTTGTCTTTTTTGGGAAACCAGCATTTCACATATGACGTTTTAACGTCATGGATGTGACCCGTCTGGACCAGTCTTCTGCAAATTACATAAAACGCCTACATGAATAGTGATTTTCAACATTAAACTATTAATTAAGCACTGAAATTAAAAACATTGAGTTACAAATAAACTGTGTGAAATACCCCCAAAACACAGTCAATGACCCCTTTAAGACATCTTTGATCGAAGCTATCAATTCTACCTCAGCTTGATCCGACAGGTAGCGCGAGCAAATTACAGAGCGCCGCCTTAATGCCTAAACCAATCGAGTCCCTCGAGCACTTTCGAGTTGCCTCTCTAGTAGGAGGTATTACAAACATGGAGCGGGGATCGAGGTTATGGCAAAGACAGTTACGGCAAGACAATTAGGCTACTCGAAATGTCTGCATCACTGGAGAAGATGTCGATCATTGAAGATGTTTAGGCTATATCATGTTACCCATGATTACGACTATAATCATGACTGGAATGTCTGTTTCACTGAAACACGACGGTGAAAGGGGTTATAACAGCCGAAAACACGATTGTTAGCTTTGCCGTTTCATTTGAAAACGTTTCCATTGTGTTGTGAACAGTGTATTGTGAAGATTTACATTGTGTAACGTCCGTAACGTCATGTCCATAACACATCATTAAAGTTTTTAAAAGTAACAGAGGGGCAAGATTTTTTATTAAACTAACCATTGGTATAAATAAGCTTTGCACAGAAACTTTGGATGTTGTAGCATCGGCGCTGTTTGATAGGCATAAACTTATTCTACAAAACGTTACGGACGTGACCTGGCCATGGAACTCACTGACTCATAAACAAGAGGCTTAATGCATTTTAGGAGTTGTGCTTTTAACTCAAGCTGAGCATACACAATGCTCTATCATTCCCTTGTCAATTAGGAAAATGCTAAATGGTAACATTTTATTGAAAATTGGAGTCCATTTACCTTGTTCTTGAAATGGTACAAAACGGCCATTTGACAAATGTTTTTTTTGCATGAGTGCACAACTTGTATATTATGTAAAAGAGTGCAATTGTCTATAAATTTAGATCAGAGTGGTTACATGCAACAAAATATAGACCTAAGTGAACATTTTAACAACAGTTATATTTGTGTGGGAACAACTTTTTTTTCGATGGTAAGGGTGACCTTTGCTAGCCTGGCTCTGCCCTCCTACGTACTTCCGCTCAATTTGGATTTTGCTTCTGTACTAGGGCTGTGTTCGAAATGTCTTAAAATGCGTCCTTCCTTCCTTCCTTCCTTTTAAGACAGCGAGGTCTGTTCGAAATGTCTTAAATCTTCTATTCCTGTCTAATAAGATACCTTGAAATACGTCACATAACGGTCATTTTTTAAGAGAGCATCTGAGCTGCCTTGCTGTCTTAATGGCAGCACGTATTACCCATAACTCTGTGCGCGGGGTTACCGTGAGCAACAAGTTAAACAGAATCCTTTGACCGCCATTGCTCTAAGTTTTTACAATTCATATTTCAGCTAAACGGTACCTGTAAATCAGCATCTGAATAAAAATGTATCGAGAAATGGGCAGTGCAGTTGCTGAAAATGTACTTATTTTATTGATGACACTCCTAATTTGTAAATTTGCTCCGACTTTTCGATAACGTACGGTACCTAGCATCGCAGTGCAGAGCAGACGCTAGCTAGTTGCTGCGTTTTATCATAATCCTATCAAATGAGTGAAATACAAACACAAATGTTATGAGCTATTGAGCCTATTTCTAACACAAGTTTAAATACAGCTTAACTTGACTTAGTGTGACAATAAACTCAATGCAATTGACTGCCGTCTGACAAAGTGCACTAGTGCGAGCACACAAGTACACGCAGCGCGATGACGTACATCCTGACTTAATAGGCTGTTCGAAAACAACGGTTTTTAAGATACCTTACCCCGAAGAGAGCTGTCTCGTTAGACACCTGTCTAGTAAGACATCAAGGATTAAGACAGCTGTCTTAAGTTTTCGAACACAGCCTAGGTCTGGGAGCTCGGTTCTGAAGTCGGTTTTCAATTTTTTTGTAGGTCCAATCAGCGAACAGAGGGAGTGGCTTAGAACAATGACGTTAATGTTGTGCACTTGTTTGAGTAGTTCAGTAATGGCGGCGGAGAAAGATGCGAGCGACACTATTCTGCGGGTGTGGCAACGCTGCCGAATATAGGTTAAAGCCGGAGCAAGAACATTCCTTGCTGAATTTTGTTGGTGGCCATGATGTTGTGGCCCTCCTCCTCGCGGGGTTCGGGAAAAGTTTGATTTTCCAGCTACGGCAGCTAGCTCCGTTACAGTAGTGGTGAAGGAGTTGGCTAACGCGAACGCTTGCGATTGGTTATGGCAAATCAGAGTGGCTCTGGACGGATCCAATAGTTTTAAACTTCAACAGAGGACCCGCCTTCAAGGAAGTTAACGTTTGTCAATCGAGAGATCCCAGACCCTCTGTACAAATGAAATGTACGAGGGTCTGGTTAGGACCAGGCTAGACCTTTGCATGGAATTGCCCTTGTCTTCTCATTTCCCCTGCAAGAGGGAATGGTGATCAGCAACCTCATAGTTGAATCTAAACAAATACATTTGGCAGACTTGACCTAATCTCTATGACTTAAAGATCCTGTAAAGTGGAATTAAAAACGAGTTTCAAGTTCACCATACCACAGAATAATGTGTTATTAACTACCCATCCAAATTCTTTTTTTTTTTTTTAACAAGTATGTTAAATTAGGCTTTGAAATCGTAAGAAAATCAGCAGTCTTCCCTGTTCGAGACTGGGGGGGCGTGTCTGCTGAAGGAGCTGAAGCCCGGCCCCCTCGCTGGAAGGCGCCGCCTCTCTCAAGTAAGTTACCTACGACCCATCCAGATAATGGACGCCACGTCAAGCCGAACAAAACAGTATAGAATTATAATGTATTTGTTCAATGAGTGAAACATACAGATGCATATAAATGAAAATGTTCCCCTGAACTGTAACACAGGAGTTAACATTTACACCAGAGACAGCACAGACAGTGAGCTCTCCAACTAGGTACTTCTAGCACATTGGCTAGCCTACCATAAATACCATCATTCTACACCGAGTAGCCTAATATCAAGTTAGCGGTTTGCACTAACTCATAGCAGAGATACCTCTGGAAAAGTTATCTAGTATAAGTATAACAAGCACGCAGAACTGAGTGATGAACTGCTGGCGGCGGTGGATGGTCCAGGTGCGACCGGAGGATGAACGACCGGGGGGGCGATGCTCGGTACGGCTCCGCGCTGCATGAGAAGCAATGTGTTGCAATGTAACAATGCAAAACGAATAATTTCTGTTTACTTGGACGAGCCTATGCAACAGTCCCGATGCGCGGCCACGAGAAAATGAACGAATCACTCTTTGAGAGGACTCGTTACTCCCGAGTCCTTTTAAGGATTCGTTCAAAATGAACGAATCGTTCACGAACGACACATCACTACCAGAGATACCAACTTCCTCTGGAAGTTGATTGGATTGAACGTTGCCCTGTGTGTCACATATAAGAAACTGAAGATATGACATTTCACCAGTAGATTTCTGTTAGATTTAGGTATGTTCATTCATTGTCACATAAATCGAACTAATAATTTTCACATAGGCCTAAACCAAGTTTTAGATGCAAAGCTGTTGTTATAGATTAAACACACATAAAAAAGGGTCAACATGATTTTTTTAAGGTTCTCAAAATTGTAACTTACTGCTTTTTAACTTCATCTTGAAGTGGGTAATCAAAAAATCTGTCTGTGAACATCAACCTGTATTTTTGTACACCCTTCGACCAGTTAGCTCCTGCGATTCCCACACAACACTAGCCTAGAACAACGGCGCCGAAGACAAGCAATGCATGCTAGCTAACTTTACTTAGGCCTACTTGTTGCTGGTGTGTTCCTTGACTCTCCTCCTGTGGTTGTTGACCTGCATGGTTGTTGAAATGACTATGAGTGTGCACCTCTGCAAACCAGGGTGATCAGATGAGAATGACTAAATTTGAGGCATCTTACAGCCTGGTTTCTAAATTAACACCCGCCAACCCGCCAAATGCGGGTTAAAATTAATTTTGGCGGGTGTTAATAAAAACTCACTAGCCAGTTTGGCTGGTGATACATGAGGCATTACATGAATGATACATAAGGCTCTGTTCTCGGCATGGTTCTCGGTCATTTTTCATTTTTTATTTTTTTGGGTTCACGGTGAAAACCGGCGCGAGAAACCGTAGAAACGCACCGAGCGTCCACCAGAAAACACAAGGAAGAGGTCAAACGAAGCATAGCGGATCATAGGAGGTAATAAGAGCTAGCTAGAGTAGTAAAGTAAAAAGTTAACTTAATGCGGTGGTGGTTAGGACAAAGTTCTGGGGGCGAGAAGAGGAACGAGGCAGGGGATGAGGATATTGATAGCACTAGAGAAACGAGGAAAAGAAAATGTAATGCCAAATGGCTGACGGGTCGGGAATAGCTTGTGTTTGACAATGAAAATGTTGTAATGTTTTGTAAGGATTGCCGCATGTAGTCTACGCATAAGAAAAATTATGTTGCTTACTGACACAGTCTAGTGTAATGTAAATACACTGTTCTTAATAAAGAGTATATTAGGTCAGTTTAATTAAAACCTGCTTATGACAAAACGTTAGTGTAAATGCATGGGCAGGAGTCAATCTCATCATAATGCGAATGGACGTTTTAGCCATTTACAATAAATTGTGTCCTTACTTAGTCACGTGTTGGTGATTTCACATACCCTTGCATCATACTTCTGTGCTTCATTTAACTTCATTTTCTGTGTTTTTCATGCCAACAATATTAATAAAAATCAAATGCATTCAGTGAAACTCATAATTGTTCTTATTTTCACCGGAAAGAATTTGGCTAGTGGAAATTCTGATTGGCTGGTAACTTTCTAAAGTTACCAGCCAAATTGGCTGGTGATCAAAAAAAGTTAATTTAGAACCTTGCTTACAGCAACGGGGGCTACGAGCCATTGCGATACATCCATTGTAAACATGGCATGTTGCCGCCCCTCTCCTCCTCATTAGCATTTAAAGCTACAGACACCAAAACAGCGCGTTCTGAGGAAAGCTCATTGTGGGACTAATCGTAGTGGCTATAATTCTGCACCATGGCTGAATTTCAGGAAAGAAACTTCAGATACAGTATTAGGGGACCACTAAGGCCTATATAAAAGCATCCAAAAACAGCATTTCATGTCTCCTTTAAGCCGTTAAGAAGTAGCGTTGCACATATGTGGTCCTTTGAATGCGGGTCTCACAGCACGTCGCACGTGTTGCAACTGACTATTTTCCATAGACAAAAACGATATGACAAACGCTATAGTATGACTTTAAAATGTACAATTAGGAGGCTAACAAGTAACACTAGCAGGTAGTAGCATTGCTACTAGTATTATGCTAGGATGAAAGTCAGTTTTGAAACTCACGCATCTAGTAAAGTCTTACTGTCTGCCTGTCCTTTCACCTAAATTCATGAATCGTTTTAAAAACACCAACTATTCTGACATTAACCCCCAAAAATAGGCCATGAGAAGGCTGTTGACTGATAACCAGGCCCAAACGTAATTCCCAATTCCGCGGGTTTTCATTGGAATTCAGCACTTGCTAATCAGCTACGTTTGGGCCTGCTGATAACGTCAAGTCACAAATGAAAGGGCGCCAACTACAGTAGCTAGCGTTAGGCCAAGCTGTAGCTCTAGCTACTTCGTTAGGGAACTGACTAACTTAAAGTTAAGGTGCAGGTGCAGCAATAAAGTACTATTAATACATCTTCAAGACATGGCTTTTCGTGTGGTTAGCTTTTAGCCTAAATTAACACGATTTTAAAATTTGCACTGGTTAGCCAGCCTCACAATTAGCTGTTAGAGCTAGATTAGTTTGATAAAACAGGCCTAAACAAATCAAGAACGTTAGATAATTTTAAAACAATTACCTTTTAAATACTGAAATTGTTGTAGGATCCATACCCGGATAAGCCCTTCCATCTT